>NW_006399875.1:1928858-1929458 GCF_000299155.1 Elephantulus edwardii
GAATAACAATTTCATAAAACACTACAACATAGGGATATTTAAAGAGCATTGTACAGATATAACTAACTCAGTCTCATAAGGAAAGAACTGCATGAGATAATTATTTTAAAAATAGAGGAAAAACCAATAAGATGTCCAAAAAGGGAAAGGAAAGGAAAGGGGGGTGGTAGGTAGAAAAGGGGAGCGAGAAAACCACAAGGATAATAGAGTTTAGTGGGTACATGGTGGGAAGTTTTGAAGGAATAGAAAATTTCAATGAGGACTCAAAAAGATATGGTAATAATAAGCACATAGTTGCTGTTGTTTTGTGCTGCTGAGTCGCCTGCGACTCATAGATGTCGTATGTCCAACAGCGTTATACCCTGTTCTATCCCACGCCAACCTTATTGTCTCTGACACATGTAACCCATTATTCCAGTCATTGAATCAATCTATTTCATCAAGGATCTTTCTCTCTTTTGTTGTCTATCCACTCTCCCAAGCATGACGTACCTTTCCAAGGACTTGTCCCTTATCACAACATGTCCAAAGTATGTCAGATGAAGCTTCAGAATCCCTGCCTCCAAGGAGCAGCATGGTCTCACTCTCTTCAGGAAGAAC
>NW_006399875.1:1932523-1937027 GCF_000299155.1 Elephantulus edwardii
GCAACATCTGTTATCTGGAATACTTCAATTGGTATACCATCTATTCCTGGGGCCTTATTTTTTGCTATTTCCTTCAAAGCAGCTTGAACATATGCATATATTTGTGTGTATATAAATATATAAACATACATACATATGTATGCATGTGTACCATAGAGTTGGAACCTACCCACAGCTGAACCTCCAGCGGATTTTCAGAGGCACCTAATCGCACAAGAGGAGACTGCCCATACTCCTCCTTCAGAGCAGCTAGTTGATTTGAACTGCATGTCTGTGGGATTGCACTACTGGGCCACCAGATATAGATAGATGATAGATTATGGATGGATGGATAGATAGATAGATAGATAGATAGATAGATAGATAGATAGATAGATAGACAGAATAGTGGTAAGACATTGTGCTGTAATCCCAAAAGCAAGTTGCTCAAATCCAGCAGAAGTTTTGGGAGAAGAATGGATAATCTCCTCGCTTGAAATTTACTGCCTCTGAAAATTTTCTGAAAAGTAGTCTTTGGGTTAGTTCAACCTCAATAGGAAGCAACAACACACAATATTTTATAGTTGTTATTAGGTGTCATTGAGTCAAGTATGGTGCATGGCAACCCTATGAACAACAGAAGTGAACCTTGGCCTATCCTGTGTCATCCTCACACTTCCTGAGACCCTAGAGCCCATTGCAGCAGTTACCATGCCAATGCACCTATTTGAGGGTCTTCTTCTTCTTCATTGACCTTCTATCTTTCTGAGCATCATGTCCCTCTCCAAGGAATAGTTCCTCCTAGCAACATACCTAAAGTATATGAAGCAAAACTTCATTATCTTTGCCTCCAAAGAGCACTAGTAATGCACCCTCTCCAAAACATATGTTGACAGTCCATGCATGGGATGTTGAGTGCTCTTCTCCAACACCAGCTTAAAGGCATCAAATATTCTTATGTCATCCTTATTCATTGTCCAGCTATCAGATGCATAGCAAGTGATTAGTAAGACCATAACCTGAATCAGATGCACCTTAGTCCTCAAACTGATATCATTACTCCTCAATAAATTGCTGACATCTCTAAGTGTAGACTTTACCAGTACAATGTGTTTCCTGATTTCCTGACTGCTGGTAGCAAGGATCATAAGAATGGATCCAAGTAAGGTAAGGTTGTTGACAGTTCCAACCTTTTCTCCATCTATCATGATGTTGCCTATCGATTCAGTATTTAGAATGTTTGTTTCTATCAGTAAAATAGTAAAAGTGTGTTATAAGGAGATAAGGACAACTGGTATTCTTGGACACCACCAATGGAAATGTAAAATGGCACAAAGTTTAGGAAAATTGTTTAGAAATTTCTTAAAATGTTACATATGTATCTACCCTATAATTTCACTTGGTATTTTACTGAAAAGAAATTAAAACATCTGACCACAAAAAAGGCAGTTACAAAGTTGTTTACAGCAACTTTCTTTACAATAGTTCCAACTGGAAATAACTCAAATGATCACCAAAAGGAGAATATTTGGTTTTGGTTTATTGTGTGGTGGTAGTATTTTTTTTCCTTTTCTAATATTGTTATATTTTAGTACAACTGTATGCTGGAATGGTATTTAGAAAAGATGTCAAAAGGCAGAAAGGACTGGAAAGAAAGAGACGGAGAGAGAGAAAAAGAGAAGTGAATAGAACAGATAATTGTAAATTTTAATGAATCTCAAAACAATTATGTTAAACAAAAGAAGCTAAACACAAAAGACTTCACACTTTAAAATTCATTTTATCAGAAGTACAAATATAGACAAAAGACATGTATAGAAGTCAGCACATTGACATCTCTGGGGGATAGAAAACAGGGACTTGAAAGGAGTTTGAGGATCCTTGAGGTAATGCAAATGTTCAGTCTTGTTTGAGCTGCTGGTTAGAGAGGAGTATGCGATTATCAAATCTCATCAGACAAGAGATTTAAGAAGCATGCATTTTACTGTAACTTAATTATACCTCAATTTTAAAAGATCAATAGGAGTTAATAAACATACTTATTGGATTCTAATTTTAGGAAACCACCATAAGAAAAAAATAAAATGGATAATTTTAGTTTGTAATATAAACCGTATGTGCCCAATAGGAGAATAAAAAATAAACAGTTATAGTAAATTGGAAACATGAGTGCAGAAATAAATTATAATATAACAGTAATTACAATAAATTAAATGTTTTAAACTAGGAAATTAAAAGACTATGAATGACCAATTAGTTTAAAAAATAATAATCCAACAGTCCAAAATAATAAAGAAACTAGAAATTAAAGGCTAGAAAAAAACTACATACCAGGGAAATAAGACCCATAAAATTTAAAGTTGCAATTTTAGCATTTGAGTAAATAAATATGAAGGTCCAAATATCTTAAGAGGAAAAGATAAATATCACAGTGCTAAAAATAGAACATAATGCCTATACAACTTCATGAGTTAATATTATATTGTTAAAATATACAAAATATACAGCAATCTGTAGTGCTAAATGGTTCATAGAGTCGCTATGAGTCATGTACTATTCAACAGCACTTAACAACAATAACGACAACATAGAGAGAGCTCTGTTGCCCTAGAGGACAGAAAGCAATGCTACCAAGTCAAAAGTGGGTAATCTTAATCTGTGTCCCTCAAGCCTAGTTTAAATTGTTTATGGTAAAACATTCTTGTAGGTGGTACAGCACTGGTCTGTCCATTTTCTGTACAGAGGTAACTCATGGTTGTTGTGATGCTAAACACTGTGAACTTGATAGGTCGAATGTGATAATGATTACCCGTGGTGGACAGTGATTGATTGAGCTTCCCAATTAAAATAAGCTTGCAATCAGGAGTGGCACCTACTTCCAAAATGGCTTGCCTCTGGAAACTCTATGAACGTGGAAAAACAATAAAAGTTATACAAGTGTTCTGGTCTTTCGTTCATAGGGTCGCTATGAGTCGTCCATGACTCGACAACACTGAACAACAGCAAATAAAAATAAATGCAGACTGAAATTTTAGTGTTAGATATAAGGAGGCAAAAATAACTGGAGGTGGAGATTAAATGAATAAAACAGTAATTTCAATCAATTTTATTTGTAATAAAATATAATTGAATAAGGACTTTGAAATAAAAAATCAACGCATAAGAAGAAGAAACAGTAAGGAAATCAAGTCATACTATGTTGGTAAATCTATTGGCATTATTATTAATAACAGATATAAATCTATAAGTGATTGTTGTTATGTATTGTTGTTATATTGTTATATGTTGATGACTTACACTGCACAAGAACTTTGAACCCTGCTCTATACTGAACCAATCTCACGATCTCTGACACATCTACTCCCACTACTCAGTTACTATGTCAATCCATCTTGGGATCTTTTTCCTTCGCTGTCCCTCTGCCTTTTCTACCATGATGTCCTTCTCCAAGGACTAATCTGGCAACATGGCCAAAGTATGTGAGAGTGTGATAGAGCCTCAAAGTCCTTGCCTGCAAGAGGCAGCTGATTTTACCCTCTTCAGAACAAACCTGGTCATTCTCTTGGTAGTCCATTGCCGGTTCAATACTCTTCTCCATCACCACAACACAAAGGAATCAAATCTACTTCTGTCATCTTTGTTCGTTGTCCAGCTCTCTGATGCACAGCAAGTAATTCCAAAGTTGATCGTCAAGATGAGGCATTCATCAGTCTCTAGATTAATGTTCTTGCTCTTCAACAGCTGGTGCCAAGCTTGCAACCGAGTAAATGAAAATTCTTAACAATCTCAGTCTCTTCTGCACTTACCATGGTGCTTTCAATTGGTCCAGTGGAGAAAATCATTGTTTTCATTCATTGTTTTTTTAATTGATATTTTAATAAAAGTTTATAAAGAACTTAGATTTCTATTCATTTTTGCACATTTTCCTCCCTCCTCACCCTTTTTATCTTTGAAAAAAAAAATCTTTTATTGTTGTACCATTCCCCATCCCCACCCCAGTCCACTTTACTATGAAGCTCTTATAATGGACTGTTACCATCCAAATAATGCCTGATCATATATTCATCTTAAGCTATTCTTTCACTCATCTGTTTCCATCCAGTATATATTATGCATCCTCTCTTTTCTTAGTTTCCCTCCAACCTCAATGTCAGTCCTATTTTACAACAGGGGCATTATGCAGTATTTTGCCTTTTGTGACTGAAATATTTCATACAGGATAATGACCTCCAGGGTCATACATTTTGTGCAATATTTCATGGGTTCCTTGGTTTTTCAGTGCTGCATAGTATTCCATTGTGTGAATATAACACAGTTTCTCTATCCATTTGTTTGTTGATAGGCATTTAAGTTGTTTCCAGCTCTTTGCTATTGTGAACAACACAACAATAAACATGGGTGTGAATATATCTGTTTGGGTGGGAGAATCTTTATTTTCTTGATGTTGAGCTTTAAGCCTTATTGCGGACTTTGACCCTTTGCAGCAAATGCTTCAGTCTCTCCTCATTTTCAACAAGCAAGGTTG
>NW_006399875.1:1937652-1938781 GCF_000299155.1 Elephantulus edwardii
TGATGAACACTTCCAGGGCTGCAACTGTTTGTTAACATATCTCAATTGGTGTTCTATCAACTCCTGGGGTTTTGTGTCAGTTCCTGGATTAGACATGGGATATTTTGAAATAACAACAACAACAACAACAACATTCATAGTTAAAAAGACTATTTACAGATCCATCTGGAAATGTAATGTTGTATTATCATATAATTTATGATAATATCTATATGTATATAAAAATGCCTGTGAATCCCACCACCATTCAAATTTATGCACAGCAACCAGAGCCAAAAAGGAAAAAGTAGATGATTTGTTCAAGCTTTTGCAGTCAGAAATCTATCAAACATGTAACCAGGATGCACTAATAAAAATGGGTGACTGAAATGCAAAAGTTGGAAACAGAGAAGAAAGATCAGTAATTAAAAAAAAAATATGGGCTTGGTGGCAGAAATGAGGCTGAAGATAAAATAATAGAAATATACAAAGATTTATTCATTGAAAATACCTTTTATAAGAAACATAAATGAAGAGTATACACACAGGCTTCACCTATGGCCTACACAGGAATCAAATTTATTACATCTGTGAAAAGAATCATTGGAGTAGATCAACATTAGCTATGAAAACGAAACCAGGTGCTGATTGTGGAACAGATCATCAACGGCTCCTATGCATGTTCAAACTGAAGCTAAAAAGAAAAAAAGAAAAAGAAAGGAAAGGAAATAAAACCCACAAGAAGTAAAATTTGATCTTGAGTCTAACCCACTTAAATTTAAAAACCATCTTAAAAAGAGGTTTGAAGCCTTGAACATCAGTGAGTGAAGATCAGAGGAGCTGTGGGAGGATATCAAGAATGTCATTCATGAAGAATGCAGAAGATGATTAAGTGTTAACTAGGTCAAAAAGCAAGATGGTAAGTTATTGGTAGATGAAGGAGACTTCACCCACAAATACGTACTTTTGGTTTCTATGTGTCTATTTCTACATGGTATAAATAGATCTATTCTCTCCAGGGGGTCAATTAGCAGCATCATGATAGATGGTGAAGAGGTTGAGATTGTTAACAGCTTCAGGTTGTTGACTCCACATTCAACACACTTGGTACCAATAGCCAGGAAATTAGAAGACAAACTGCATTGGGAAA
>NW_006399875.1:1938916-1940107 GCF_000299155.1 Elephantulus edwardii
ATCTGGCATACTTTGGGCATGTTTCAAGGAGGTACCAGTCCTTGAAGGAGGACATCATGCTTGGGAGGGTGGAGGGACAGCGCAGGAGAGGAAGACCCAAAACGAGATGGATTGACTCAGTAACTAGGGTAACTGGAGCAGCTGTGTCAGAAACGATAAGATTAGCTCAGGATAGAGCAGGGTTCAGAGCTATTGTACATAGAGTTGCTATCAGTCACAAGTAACTTGATAGCACATAACAACAATAATGTATATATTATAGCAAAAAGGGTTTTTTCTTGCTCATTTCTATGAACTGGTGGCCTAGTGGCAAGAAGCTGCTCTGCAATCCTGAAGGTACGCAGTTTGAGGCCACCGGCTGCTCCATAAAAAGCAGGGCAATCTTCCCCCATGTGATTAACTGCCTCGGAAAACCTATCTGAGGGTCAGGTAGGGGTCACGTCTAACTCCTCGGAATTACCACAACAAAACAATTAAACTAAGCAATACAGCAACAGCAGAAGAGACCTCCCCACCACTGGCAAATAAGCGTGGAGTTGAGTTTTCAATATGACTTTGCTAGCCATAGTTTGCCTTTTCTAGGTAGATGGAGGGAATACGTGAATGCAGTGTGTTAGCCTTTCCACAAGGGGATTGGCTACCTACCAATCCACGAGGGGATTGGCTAGTTTTAATCCATAAGGGTATTAGCCGGTCTCACTATTAAATTGAGCAATCCAGAAACAGGAGAATTAGAACTTCCCCCCAGCACAGAAGCAACAGTAGCAGCAGCAAGAGAATGCAACATATCTTTCTGGCCCAGAAATTCTTTCTCTAGCTACACCTATGGCAGCCACCGCCACAGGTGAACTAGAGATCTGACATGAGATGGGACCTTATGACGGCTGTACAATTGTAACTGGAATTAAAAGCCTCTGCCCAAGTCTGTTGCACAACTGGGGATTGTCCAACTGGACTGAGAAATTTAAGAACTGGCCTAAAGCCTGGAAGCTCAAAGTTAAGGTGCCGGAGAGCACATTTCGGAAGCCCTCCTGACGGTATTCTTCTACTTACTTGGATTATAATCTTTTGACTTCTGCAATATGGTTCTGTATAGTCTGCGAGCTACTGCATCATATTTTGGATCCAGTAAAAGCAGCAAGATTGGTGTTGAGATGAATAAAAGGAGATCAGGGAGCATGTATAACCTCA
>NW_006399875.1:1940900-1945477 GCF_000299155.1 Elephantulus edwardii
AAAACATCTAGGTTCATATTTAGTTCTTTAAGTTTTCTTTTTTTGTAATATCTTTGCTTGATTTTTTTTTTTTTTAAATTAAGGTTAGGCTTGCTTCATAGAATAAGATCAATTGCATTGAGAATATCTGCTGTCAGGGATCTCTCCAAGGAACTGACAAGCAATTCAGTCAGTCTAGAGACTAAGTGTGCCTGGTCCAGGCCATGGTCTTTGCACTTACTTGCTATGCATCAGAAAGCTGGACAATGACTAAGGATGATAGAAAAAGAATTTATGTTTGAGCTGTGGTAGTGGAAAGAGTATTAAATATACTATGATTGCTAGCAGAACAAACAGGTTATTTCTGGTGAGGGTGAAACTAAGATAGTCCTTGGAGGTAAGGATTTTGGTGCTCCATTGTCATACTTCAGACATCTTACAAGGAGGGACCAGTCCTATCAATTGATATAGAAAGGCCTTTGAGAAAGTCCAACACCACTTTCTGATTAAAACTCTCAACAAAACAGAAATAGAAGTGAGTTTCCTCAACATAGTGAAAAGTACATACAGAAAACCAAGACTTAACAGAGAAAGACTAATGACATTCCTCTTGCTAACAGAGATCAGATAAGGATGTCTACTATTACCACTCCCATTCGAGATTGTGTTGGGAGTACTTGCTTGGACAATAAAACCAGAGAAGGACATAAGAGGCATAGAAATTGACAAAGAGGTGGTAAAACTAAGTAAGTCACAGTATGCTAATGATATAAGGCTTAACAAAAAATATTGTTACATCTAGTTGTTACTATCTGTTGTTAGTTGCAGTCCAGTTGAGTATGACTCATAGTGACCCTATGAACAAAAGATCTGAAATCTGTTCTATCCTGAACCATTCTCACACTTCCTGACACACAAGAAAGAGCCCATTGCAGCAGTCACTGTATCAATCCACCTGCCTGTGAGTCTTCCTCTCTCTTGCCAACACTCCATACTTCCCAGCGTGAAGTCCTTTTTCAAGGAACATGTCCTAAGTATGTAAGGAGAAACCTTTACATTCTTGCATCCAAAGAGCACTCTGGCAGCATCCTCCCCAAGACATATCTGTTTGTCCTCTTGGCCATCCATGGGATGTTCAGTGCTCTTCTCCAAAATCACAGCTCAAAAGCATCAATTATTCTTCTATCTCCCTATTCATTGTTCAATTCTCTGATGCATAACAAGCGATTGGAAAAACTATGGCCTGAATAAGATGCACCTTTGTCCTCAAACTGACATCATTACTCCTTAATAATTTGGAGGGCTCCCTAACTGCAGACTTTCCCAGTGCAATGTATTTCCTTATTTATTTATTATTATTATTTTTAGTGTGTGTACCGTCAAATCGTATCTGACTGGTACAGGAGGAGATTAATGCTCCTTGTCCAGCAGAGCATCTGGAGGATTCGAACCCCAAACCTCTGGGATTGCAGTGTAGCTTCTTGCCACTAGGCCACCAGAGCTCCCTGTCTCCTTATTTCTTGATTGCTGGTACCAAGGCTCTTAGTTGTGGATCCAAGCAAGATGAAGCTGTTGACAGCTTCAATCCCTTCTCTATCCATCATGATACTGCCTATTGGTCCAGTGGTAAGAACCCTGTTTTCTTGACCTAAAGTGCAATCCATATCTAAGGTTGCATTCTTTGATCTTCTATAACAAGTACTTCAAGTCCTCCTCACTTTGAGCCAGAAAGGTTCAACTTAATTCATTTCAAGAAAGAGAAATTTAATGGAGTGGCAATGTACAAGATCAATAAAACAAAAATTAGTGGGATTTCCCAACAGCAACAAAGGCAACACAGCAAAGGAAATTAAGAAAACAATACCATTTATAGTAGCCAGTCACAAATTGGCATATTTAGGAATAAATTTAACTAGAAACACAACGGACCTTTATCATGAAAACTAGAAAACACTGTTGTTGTTATTCATCAGAATCAGAACCAACCCATAGCTGACCCTCTGGTACGTTTTGAGAGACTGTTTATCACATAAGAGGACATTGCCCACCCTTCTCCCACAGAGCAGCTATTGGCCTCGAACTGAGTACCTTTAGTATTGCAACACACCAGAGCTCCCTACTACTAACTAAATTAAGAATTAGGCAAAACCTAAAAATGACAGAAGAAGAATTGATTCTTTTGCATCGTGGTGCAAGAAAAGAGTATTGAACATACCACGGACTGCCAGGAGCACAATTAGGTCTGTCTTGAAGAGGGTGAAAAGTTTCTCAATGAAGGCTAGGATTTTGAAGCTCCATCTCACATACTATGGAAATGTGACCATGAGGGACCAGTATTTGTAGAAAGGACATCAATGTTGGAATGATGGGGAAACCACGCAGGAGAGGAAGACTAGATGAGATGGATTGACATGGTAACTGGGGCAGTAGGATTCAGAGTGTTGGAGTCAATGAGACTGGCTCAGTACAGAGGGGGCTTCAGAGCTGTTGTACATAGGGTCGCTGTGATTTACATGTGACTCGATGGCACATAATAACAAAAACAACAGCAGCCAAATGGAAAACATTCCTTTTTCATGGATAGGAAGACTCAACATAGTGAAAATGTCAATCTACCAAAAGCAACCTACTTGTTTAATGAAATCCCAATATAGATATCAATCTTACTGTTCAAAAAGATAGAAAGGAAAATTTATAGTTTTATTTGTAAAGGACATAGACCCCAAATAAGTAAAGTATTTCTAAAAAAATAATTAAGTAGGAGGTTGATCTTAAAACCTGCTACATAGCTGTAACAACAACAACAACAAAAAAATACAGTGAAGGGCACATAGACCAATGGAACAGAATCAAGAACCCAGAAACCAGTATATCTATGGTTAATTTATATTTGACAAGGAAACAAAATCTATTGAATGGGGAATCAACATCCTCTTCCACAAAGTTTCCTTGTAAAAATGTACATCTCCCTGCAGAAAAGTAAAAGAGGATCCACATCTCACACAAACTCAAGGTAAATCAGAGACCTAGGGGTAAAGCTTATAACCATAAGAATCATAAGAGACAAATTTAGAATCATTAGCTTATGGCAAAAATAACATTGCAAATACAGCCAGAAGTGCACAACCAGGAGAGAATAAAATCAATGAATAAGACCTTCTAGAAATCAAGTTCCTGAGTGCATCAAAACCTCTTTCCAATAGGGCGGAAAGAAAGCCTACAGACTGAGGAAATAAAAATGTTTGACAATGATGTTTCAGAAAAGAGCCTCATAACTAAAGTTTACAGAATACTACGGTTCCTCCACAAGAAAATTACTTATAATCCAATGAGAGAATAAAGAAAAGACTTGAAAATATTTTTAAGGCAAAGGAAATTAAAAGGCTTTTCACAAAGGAAAGCATTTATGTGGCGTAAACACATGAAGAAATGCTCAGAATCACCAGCAATTAGAGATGCAAATCAAAACAATCAAATATTATTTCATTCAAGTAGCAGTAGCAAATTTTAATGAGAGAGGAAACAATAAATGTGGGAGAGAATGTGAAGAGATCGCATGCACTGTTAGTGGGATTGTAAAATGGCACAACCGCTCTGGAAGGCAGTTTGGCATTTTCTCAAATTTTTTTCCTCAAAACACTGCTAGAAATATATACCTCTAGGAAAATAGAACTGAAACACAAACAGCGATATGAACACCTAAGTTGAACACAGCATTATTCGCAACAGCAAGAAAATGGGAAGAGCCCTAATGCCCATCAACAAACAAAAAAATTGAGAAATAGTGGCGACTTCACACAATGAAATACTATGATGCAGCTCTAAGGAGCAGTGATTTAATAAAATATCACATAACTTAGGAAAGTCTAGAGAACATTAAGCTGAGTAAAATAGTTCAGTCACATAAAATAATAAAGTCACATAATACTGCATGTGTAAGAACATTATTGTCAAAATAGAAGGATAACTGAGCAAAATGTGTATAATGTTCAAAGAACATTCTCTCTTTAGACCAAGCCCACTTTTGGATAAGGTATCTTCAGATACCTTAGGAGACTAGGAGAAAGAGAAAAGGGAGAAGAAAAAGGTGCAGGAGGACATGGATAGAAGAGGTTAGCAGTCAGATGTGGGGGTGGCAAAGGAAAAAGAAATAGTCAACAATGACTTGAAATAACAGGATGATAATAGATATAGATCTAAAGAATTAATTACAGTGTATATGAATAAACTGTTTCAAGAAAATAACATACATGAATGATTTTATGTGAATCAGTAAAAATATGAGAAAGGAAAAAAGAAATTAGACAGTTTCAATAGTTTATCATTTTTTTTAAGTTTTATGCATTCGTTGATATAGTCATTGCAATTTTTTTCTCTTTTTTGTGAGGAAGCTATTATGTAGAAATAGTTTATTTTCCTTTCTTTATTGTTTCAACATTTTACAGTTTGATATTGTTAAAAAAATATAGGGTCTGACATGTCATTACCAAATACTTTTTCCCAGTCTGTCGTTTCCCTTTTTACCCTGTTAAAGAAGTTTCTGGATGCGCATAGGGATTTGATTCTTAGAAGGTCCAATTCATCTATTTTATCTTCTC
>NW_006399875.1:1947142-1947711 GCF_000299155.1 Elephantulus edwardii
TGAAGTGTGTGGAATATTTCTTCAATGGCATTTAGCAAAAATAAATTATCTTTAAATGCATTTTCATGAGGCAAGAAGAATTGAAAACAAATGAGCTAAACTAAAATTTGTCAAATTTATTATGTTAAAAAAGACATTCATGTTTAATGAAAAACACATGGAAAAAGTTAATGACAGCCAATTGAGGGAATGTATTTGCAGTATATAAAACCAACTAGGAATTGTATTATCTAGAATATGCAAGAAAAGTCTATAAATCAAGAAGATAAAAAGAAAGAATAATCAATACATACAGAGGCAAAAAGGAAAAAATAATAACAGAGACAATTTGTAAGAAGAAGAAACTCAAAGACTAGCAAGATATTTAATGATACTCAAATTCATTCATAGCTAGGAAAATGAAAGTAAGTGGAAATAATAACATTTTACAGTTACTAGACTAGTAAGTATTGTTGTTGTTGTTGTTAAGTGTGGTCGAGTCACAGGCGACTCATAGCAACCCTATGAAGGAGAGTCCTCAATGCTTGGGTGCCTTTCATCCTCTCTCCAGGTTCACAGGGTTTCCAGAG
>NW_006399875.1:1948316-1956376 GCF_000299155.1 Elephantulus edwardii
TCCTCGGTTTTAGTCCTAGGTCAATGATCTACTTTGAGTTGGTTCTTGTGTATGGAGTGAGGTGTGGATCTTGCTTGAGTTTTCTGCAAATGGTTTTCTAATTTTGCCAACACCATTTGACCCAGCAATTCTAATACTGGGAATATACCCTAAATAAACCATAACCGTCACACAAGCATATATATGCACACCCATGTTTATCGTGGCTTTGTTCACAATAGCAAAAACCTATGTGCCCATCAACAAACGAATGGATAGAGAAGCTGTGATATATGCACACAGTGGAATACTATGCTGAATTAAAAAATAAGGAACTTACAAAATATTATCCAAAATGTGTGAGCTTGGAGGACATTATCCTGAGTGAAATATCTCAGTCACAAAAAGGACGAATACTGCATAGTGCCACTGTTGTAAAACGGGACTGACATCGGGAGTGGGGGAGACTGAGGTAAATGGGATAAAGTATGTATACTGCATTAAAACAGAGGAGGGAGAGAACAGTTTAAAAGGGATATATGATTAGGTACTACTGTCATGACATGAGTCCAGAATGAAGGCTACATCGTGGAGTGGACTTAGTAGCAAGGAAAGAATTTTTCTTTTACTTTTCAAAGAGAAGAGAGAACTGGGGCAGGGGTGGGGGGTGGTGCAGGGGAAGGGTGGAGATTGGGAAGTGAGAAAAGTGCAACAATGAATGAATGGAAATCCAAAGTCTCTGTAAACTTTCATTAAAATTAATAAAAAAGACAACATTGAAGATACCCTATCCAAAGGTGGACTTGACTTATAGAGAACAATCTGGTATGTCTAAATCAACCTTCATATACATATAACTCCTTGATCCAGCAAGCTTACTCATGACAACAGATCTTAGAGGAGGAAATGAACAAGAGGTACACATAAAAACGTTTCCAATAGCACCATATGGTCACCAGGAATTGAAGGTAGTCCAAGAGCAAGTGTCTGAAGAAAAGAAGAAGTTTCTTGCTATTACATCTTGTACACATTATGGGCGTAACCAGAACCGATGGGAAATGTTAAGTGGTGTTGCGTCAACTATAGCTCAGAAACCCTGTGAACAATGGATTTGAACTTTGTTCTATCTTGGGCCATCCTCATTATCTATTATATACTTGAACCTCAAAATCTTCAGTTGGTCATCCAAATATTAACCCGCTGCATCACCTAAATGCTGTTGGAGATACCAACCTATACTCTGGTAGCGTAATCCATGGGGAGTTGCCCTGCTTTAGCAAAGGTGGAATAAGTACAAAGACGGCAGTTCGATTACACCAGCTTCTCTGAGGGTGAAACACGAGCAGCCTCTTCTGGTGTATTTTATGGCCTCCAAAAAACCCACTGGAGTGTCAGCTCTACATTGATAGCGACTCTACAACAGTAAATTTGAAGTACAGGCTTTCTAGTGAGTATTCATGGCTTCAAGTGCTATATGTTGGGCCACTAACCAAAGGTCCCAGGTTCAAATATGATGGTTCCAATCTGCCAGGCTCTCTGTGGAAGAAAGCTGGACAGTACTCACCCATAAACATTTAAAGTTCCAGAAACTTCCTGGAATGTTGCCATGAGTTAGAACTGATTCGATGGCAGTGGATTATAGTATAAATCTCATTTTATGCAATTGCAAGAACTTCTTAACCAGCCTGACCTTCTGGTTCGAAGACTAAGGAATCCAGGACAGGTGGTTGGAGTAGAAGATAGATAAATGTGAAGTGTGTGTGCTGGGGGTAGGGAGGAACAAGAATATAGGAGTATGGAAAAAATAAGCTTGAATCCATGGCTGACTCTCACAAGTGGGCATCTCCTCATTCCCAAGATAGACCTGCGTTATTAAGGAAATGTCCTTCTTACATATGCCCTTGTTAGGTACTGTTGAATGGAGCATAATCCACAGCAATTCTGTGAACAGCAGACCTAAACTCTACCCTAACGTGTACCATGCTCAACAGCTCTGAAAGACTTGAACCCATTGCTACAGACACCATGTCAATCCATCTTGTCGAGGGGTCTTCCTATCTTTCCCTGACACTCCACCTTTCCATGCATATCTATTTCCAAGGAATAGCCTCTTCTAGAAACATGTCCAAAGTGTGAGAGATAAAGTTTCACCATCCTTGCCTCCAAGGAGCACTGTCCACAGTTTTTTGAGACTTATATGATCATTATTTGACACCATGATGTTCAGTACTATTCTTCAGTTGTTGTTGTTGTTAATTGTTAAGTCAAGCACAACTCATAGAGACCCGATGAAGAAAAGACCTGAAGTCTTTAACTATCGTCATTTCTCAAACTTCATAGAGTTCTCAGAGGCGTGTTGTTAAGGAAGTTGATGCCACTCCTGCTTCCAATACCATAACACAAAAGCATCAATTCTTTTAGAATCTTTTCTGGAAAACAATATATTTGAATTTTGTAAATAAACTAGTAAAATGTAAAAAAAAAACCCAACCAAATTAAAAAAAAAAACCCTTTAATTATTCACATAAATGTGTAAATTTAAAAATACACAATTAAATGGGAGGGGGAGATGATAATCAATTCTTACTCTGTCCAGATCTCAGATGCACATAAGTGATTGAAAAGATCTTGGCCTGTATCAAGCACACTTTAGTCTTTAAACTGACGAGGTTGATCTTCAATATTTTGAAGAGGACCCTGACAGAAAACTTGACCGTATAAATGCATCTCTTGATCTCCTTACTACTAGTTACAACAGTTGATTGTGGATTTATGTAAGAGGAAATCATTGACAGGTTTTAATCCTTTCACCATTTATCATGATGTTGCCTATTGGCCCACTGGTAAGGATCTTTGTTTTCTTGATACTGAGGTGTAATCGATATTGTAGGCTGTGGTCCTTGATCTTCTGCAGCAAGTGTCTCAAGTCCTCCTCACTTTCAGCAAGCAAGGTTGTGTCACCTACATAATACAATCGTTGATGAGTCTTCCTTTGATCCTGATTCTGCACTCCTCATATATTCTGCATTCCTGATTCTTCACAGTGGCATAAACTCTTCATAAATTCTTCCATATATGAGACTCTAATTCATCCCTTTACTCACCATGACCAAGACCACTTTTGCATCAGTCAGTCAGGAGCTCAAGTGCAGACCAATTTCATGATGCTACTCCCTCTACAGGAATCGCAGGCTAAAGCAGGGAGATGAAGCCTCAGCATGCACTGTAGACATAAACTTCAGAATCACCCACTAATTGTGGACTCATGTTTCACTGTCTTCTGGGGCAGGTGAAAGCAAAATAAGTGGTCCTGATTCCCTAATGACAGTATCCATCTCAGCCAGTGTACATTTCCTCAACCAATTGTACTAAACAACTTCCCCATCCTAGGAAGGAACTCCGTGTTTCAAGGGCAACGTGAATGTAAAGGCGTAAGAAAACAAGAACACACTCATGAGCTATTCTGCCCATTTGGCTGCCAAGGTCAAAGTGTGAGTAAGTATTGACGCTCAGTATTCCACTCCATGTGAAGAGCAGCATGTATTGATAACGAAGAATTCTAAAATCATACCACCAGAAGTAAGGACAAAATAGGAAACTATGCTCCGTGCTTATATTAAAATTGAACAGAGTACGAATTTACGTTGTGTAAGCCTTGTCTCTCTACTAAGACTTGGGCTCAGCCAGGACCAGGACAAACTCACTTGATGGGCTTAAAGGGCTTTACATGAATTGCAGTTGATATTGAATTTCTTTGTTTCTTGTTTCGAAGGTCTCTGAAGACATGGCAACTACAAAGCAGCCCTGAATAACGGGAATGTTGGAACAGATGTTATTTAGGCATTTCCACATATTAAAGACTTCTAAGAATCCCCAAAGCCCAATTATCCTAACAGTTCCTCCAAAGTTTTCTCTCAATGCATGATAAATGCAGACAATATTGACTTGAATAAAACCACAATTATTTAGACTGCAGGTGATGCCAATCAAGAGAGACATCTAAACAACCAAGTACCGTGTTTCTTAGGATCCACATAAGCCAATAACCCAAACTTTGTACTTACATATAACCAATTAGCTGAGTAATAACTATTTGATAAAGACAGGGTTCTCTGAGGGAAACAATCTAATATTTTCTTCATTCTAGATCAAAACAGTATTAAATCTAACAGTGGGCTTTACTTAATAACATCTTTTATATACATCCTCTGCTCTTTTCAGAAGGTAGTGATATGCAGGCTGAAAAGATGGTATCTTTACATAGGTATTTATGCTTGTTTTTGAAGTATAGGTCAAGGATAATTGCAGTTACTGTCAGAACTTTTTTATTCCCCTTTTTGTAGTGAAAGCACTAACTGCTTACACAAATCCACAACTATAACTCCTACTGATGATGTCCAGTTTAAGAAAGACTCATACCTGAAACAAAGAAGCCATGCATGCACAAAGATCATTCTTCCTTCTGATGCATTTCTGTTCTGTACAATTAACACAGAGACTTGATGATCATAAAGGACTTAGATAAATACGAGGTACGTGGAAGATCATGCTAAACTCAGTTTAAGGATTCAGTATTTTCATATCAAAAGCAGACAAACAAATAGCTTCCACTGTGTTCGAATAATACATATTTTAAAACGAGACAAGTAACCTTTGGTGTCAAAAAGCAGATCTGATGGTTGACAGCTATCTACATATGAACCGTAATCCTTTCTGAAAGACAGCTTCAAGAATTTAAATGAGAAGGCAGAAATTAATAACCCTTCAATCCACTGTCCACTCTGTCCCTGATAAAACGAAGGGAGGTGTGAGGAAGTAGTGTGGTAAACAAATCCTTCAGTGTCTGTCAGAATTCAGCCTTAGGAATAAGTGAGCAATAAAGAGGACCATAGGGTCATTGGGTGGTACGTACAATTTCATTTCTCTTCAACTGGCCCATAGGGTAGAGGTTTGAGTCTAACCAGAGGGACTTCAGAAAAATTGCTTGGAAATTGAAATTCAAACCATCAGCCACTAAAATTCCTCTGGAAAATAGTCCTGCCAGAACATAAGTGGAGGAGTTCTGGTATTACATATGGAGTTGCTAACTAAAAGGACAGTGGTTCAAAACCACCTATTTCTCCGTGGATGAAAGTCTGGAAGTCTTCTTTCATAAAGATTTAAAGGTTTTAGAAATTCAGTGAAGATTCTATATTAGTAACAAACAGACTCAATGACAGTGGGTTTGGTATTAGATTGACAACACACCCAGAGACAGTAAAAACCAGAATTGACTCCATTACAACTTTGGGTTGTTTTGTTGTGTTTTTTTTTCTTTTAAAAAGAGGTTGACAATGGTATTGCAGACACAGATTTGGAGGAGAACTTATACACGTGTTTCGATAATCTTGGAAAAGGCCATGTCTTTCTTGAAATTCAAGAAATGCATATTTGTGGCATGTTGCCCACAAAGGTTCTTCCCTGGAGAGAGAGATGCATGGAGGGTCAGGGAAGAGAATATCCTCAATCAGATGGATTGACACAGTCACTGAAGCAACACAATCAAGTACATCAGAAATTATGAGGATGGGACAGGATTCCAATCTGTTGTTCATATGGTCACTATGAGTCATATTCGACAAACAACAATGACAAAAATGAGGAGCTACACTACGTCTGTTGCTAAAGATGATTTAAAGTGTTGAACAATAAAGATGTCTTTAAAGACATTGGTACACCTTTACCCAGCCATGCCATTTTCAACTGTTTCATGTGCATGTAAAAATTGGACCACAAACGTGGCATCTTTTAATTGCAATATTGACCAAGAATATTGAATATATTATGAATTGCCAAAAGAAGAAACAAATCTGTCTTAGAAAAAGTTCAGTCTAGGTGTCTCTTAGAAGTAAAAGTGGTCAAATCTGGTTGGACATCTTATCTGGAGAGACTAGCTCCTGGAAACATGCATTGTGATTGACAAAGGAGAGGGTCAGTGAAAAAGAGGAAGACATGATGAGACGGATCCACATGGTAATGGAAACAGGGCAATAATGCATTTAAGCAAAGTAGAGATTGGGAAGTTGGTACAGGATTGGGAAGATTTCCATTCTGTTGTGTAACGGGTCACTGAGAATCAGTTTCAACTTGATGGCACCAAGTAACAACAATGAGGAGTTTGTGTTTGTCACTTCAGATCTAGGTGACATTTACATCCTACAGAGAAGAGTAAATCCTGTTCAACACCTTCCTCGCCTATCTACAATACTAATAGTATTCCCTAGAGTGGAGAAGCAGCGCTCCATGAGGTCAATATCTCCCTTTTTATTTAGAACCTTTGAGGTAGATTATAGTTCACAATTATAAAGGTTTAGCAAACTCAGATGTCTTTGGTCCTCTTTATACAGAAGACTGTCACATGAAAAGAATACTTTTCAACACACAATTATCTCCTTCAGGTCCAAAGGATTAAACTCAAGCACATTTCTCCTTTTGTTGTTGTTGTTACGAGTCATTGAGTCATAGATGACTCATACTGACCCTGTGAATGAAAGACCTGAACACTTGTATAACTTTGGTTATTTCTCCATATTCATAAAGTTTCTGGAGGCAAGCTATTTAAGAAGTGGATGCCACTCCTGCTTCCAAGCTTGTTTTAATCAAGAAGCTCCACCAAACACTGTCCATCATGGGTAACCATTATCACATTTGGCACATCAGAGTCACACTGTTTAGCATCATAGCAACCATGAGTTACCTCTGTATAGAAATGCACAGACCAGTTCTACATCAATTACAAGAATATTTGATGGAAAACAATTTATACCTATTTCATTTTTAAATAGGAGGCCTTATCACATCACCTCACTTCCCTTAGTAAATCAACACTCCCCTCTGCTGCTCACCAATACCAGCCAACAAGCTTCTGTAGAACCAACTCCTGTAGGTGACTTTCAAACTGGTTTCCACCACATACTGCTGACCAATTATAAAAAAAATATTGTATTTATATTGTAAAAGAATTCAAACATATATAAAATAACATTCCTGTACCTACTACTGAGATTTAGTAACTGGACAATAACTAGGAATGACAGAAGGGGAATTGATGTCTTTGAGCTGTGGTGCTGGAGAAAAATATTGAATATGCAATGGACTGTTAGGAGAAAAAACAAGTTTGTCCTACAGAGGGTAAAACCAGGCTAATCCTTAGTTTTCTCTGACATACTTTGGGCATGTTGCAAGGAAAGACCAGTCCTTGGAGAGGGACGTTATGTTTGGGAGGGTAGTGGAACAGTGCAAGAGAAGAAAAACCTCGATGAGATAGATAAATTCAGTGACTGGGGTAGTGGGGGTAAGCATGTCAGTGACAATAAGATTGGCACAGGATAGAACAGGATTCAGGGCTTTTGTAAATAGGGTCACTATAAGTCACAGACGACTTGATGGTATATAATAACAACAATATTTTCAATATAATGAACTTTTTCTTTTTTTAAAAGTCTAGAGCCTTGCAAAACTTGATCTTATGGAGTCATGGAGACTTCTATAAACTTTTGAAAATAGTGCTTGTTTATGCTCCCATAACCACTCTGAGATGTCAGCATTGGTCAAAGGACCCCTGTGATGCTAGACTTCTTTTTTGTTCCCCTTACATTAAATGGTCGCAGTCTGTATTATTTCATCCGATGGGCTGAAACCCTCAGAGATGAACAATCTATAACCACAAATTCAAACTACAATTTCAACCAAAACAGTCACTCTGAACTGAAAGTGTCTGATTAAAGTGCTGTATTTCTCCCATTTTGGAAGTCTACTCATTAATTTAATTAAGTTCTATAAAAGTCTTATTATAGGTTCAATATTATAAAATATACTGGGGGAAAGAAAATAATGATAAAATAGAACTTGACTTCTCTAAAAATGCTACTTTTGAAGTCACAAGATTTAAAAGAACTGCAGGATAACTCAACCCCCAAGTAATTAGATTTCTATGTGTCTCACACACCAGGGATGCATCCTGTCTCCATACCTTTTCAACATGTATGCAGAGCCAATTATCCGAGAAGCTGGGCTATATGAAGAGAATTGTGGCATCAGGA
>NW_006399875.1:1957015-1966601 GCF_000299155.1 Elephantulus edwardii
GCAGGATAGAGCAGGGTTTAGGGCTGTTGTGCATAGGGTCGCTATGAGTGGAAAACGACTCAACGGCACATAACAACAACAACAACATGTGTCTCACAAAGCATTTGAAATTGTCCCAGGGTGTAGAACACATTGCTTGCAGACCAATGTCTCCAGGTATGAGAGGAATGAAATATGTGCCTGAAAGAGATAACCTAAAAGTGAAAAACACCTTGCTAAAGATGTGTATTTTAATTTACAAATCATTGGTATGTAAGAAGACAGGTGTGTCAAAAAATCTCCTCCAACTAGTCAGAAATAATTGTGTAGGGAAAGTGTTATAGACAGTAGTTTTATTCATTAATCTTCCCATAAATTGTAATGTACTAGAAATGATAACTGGACTGATGGTTGAGCTGATGCAATACATATAAAATTTCAGATATTCAAATACTAGGTGACTTAACCTATAGTTAGAACATTGTTTAAAAAAAATATTAAGAGAAAAACAATAATGAAACACAAATATCTATGGTTTAATGTGCAGAAAAGAAAAAGCCATTATTGAGAATTCGTAATGACAAATTACTATTTCACATGAGCTTGAGGTTCTAAATTGTGTCAGTATGTGTCCTGATAGCCCCAGACTTTTGTTCAAAAAGATTTGAAATGATTAAAGTATCAGAGACAGAATTTAAAACTACCTTGATTCATACACTTAAAGGGGGAAAAGAGGTAAAGAGTACTGAAGATGACTGGAAGACTACAGGCTATTGAGTGACTAGATAGATTTATAAAAGGAGAATAGTAATATCACAGATTTAATGGAATCCCAAAGGGATGTATTTCAAATCTACCAGCTGTTCCATGTGAGAAAGATGGGCAGTCTCCTCCTGGGCAATTTATTGTCTTTGAAAAACCAGCTGGAGGGTAAACTGAGAGTCCGTTCCAACTCAACAGCACATAACAAACATAATTAAATGAGTATTTCAATAGACATGTTTGAAATTATGTAACAGGTTTGTCCTAGAGAGGGTTAAACCAGGCTGCTCCTTGGAGGCAAGGGTTCTAAAGATTTGTCTGACATACTTTGGACATGTTGCAAGGCTGACCAGTCCTTAGAGACATCATGCTTGGGAGGGTGGAGGGACAGTGCAGGAGTGGAAGACCCTCGATGAGATGAATTGATTCAGTTACTGGAGTAATGGGGAAAGGCGTGTCAGAGACAATAAGATTGGCAAGGGATAGAGCAGGATTTAGGGCTGTTGTACATAGATAGGGTCGCTATGAGTTGCTGGTGATTCAACGGCACAAAACAACAACAAATGTTTGAATATAACTCAAGATACGGTTAAAGAAATAGTCCTAAATGAAATATAGAAATAATATGAGGGGCAAAACATTGTTGTTGTTGGGTACCCTACAGTGATTAAAATCATAGTAATCCTATACACACCCTTGCCAGATTCTACGCCATCCTTATAATCTCTGCTGCTCTTAAATTCATTATTGCAGTTACTGCATTAATGCATCTCATTGTGAGTCTTCATTCTCTACCTTCACAAGGATGATTTCCTTTTCCTCTAGGAACTGCCTGCTCCTGATAGCTTCTCTAAAGTATGTGAGATTTAAAAAAAAGGAGGGGAGCTCTGGTGGCCTAGTGGCAAGAAGCTGCACTGCAATCCCAGAGGCATGAGGTTCAAATCCACCAGATCCTCTGCCGGAGAAGGAGGGGCAATCTCGTCCTGTACCGGTCAGATCTGATTTGACGGTACACGCACACAAAAAAATAATAAAATAAAAATAAAATTAAAAAAGAAAAAGGCAAAATATTTGAGATAAAATCTCATCATCCTTGTCTCTAAGGAGCACCCGGATTGTACTTCTTTCAAGACAGATTACTTTGTTCTTTGACAGCTCTTGTTTTTTGACAGTCTGTAGGATATTGAATATTCTTCACTGAAAACATGATTCAAAGACATAACTATTCTTCAATCTTATTAATCAAACACATGAAGATTGTGAATTAAAAAGAAACGTCGATGTATAGAAGTTAGAGCATTAAGGTGTGGCTTACATTTATATAGAATGGTTGTTGTTATATGTCACTGAGTTGACTGCAACTCATAGCTACTCTATATACAACGGCTCTGAAACTTGTCCTATTCTGTGCAGTCCTCAACTTCTTAGACACACTTGAGCTGAGCTGATAGTCACAGTTTCATTACATCTCATTGAGTTGCTGCCTCTCTTACACTGTCCATCCACATTTCCAAGCATAAAGTCCTTCTCCAAGGACTTTTTCCTCTTTAGGTTGTTATTGTTGTTGTTAGAACCCCTCTTTAAAACATGTCTGGTATATTCACACAATGAAATACTACATTGCATTGAAAAACAAGGAACTCTTGAAATATTATACAAAATGGGTGACCCTGGAGGACATTATGCTGAGTGAAATATCTCAGTCACAAAAGGACAAATTCTTCATAATGCCACTGTTGTAAAACGGGACTGGCATTGGGGTTGGGGGAAGACTGAGAAAAAGGGGATAAATAATGTATGCTGCATTGAAACAGATGAGAGAGAGAACTGTTTAAAAGGGATATATGATTAGGTATTGTTGCCACAACAGGAGTCCAGAATGAAGCCTTTATAGTGGAGTGGACTTGGGGAGAGGGATTGTATAGCAATGAAAATTTTTTCTTTTACTTTTCAAAGAGAAGAGCAAATTGGGGTCAGGAGGAGTCAGGTAGAAAACAATGAATAAATGGAAATCCAAAGTCTCTGTAAACTTTCATTAAAATTAATTTTAAAAAAATATGTCCAAAATATATTTGATGGAATTTCACCATCCGTGACTCCAAGGAGCATTCTGGTTGCATTTCTTCTGTTGGCTGTCTTGACAGTTCATTGAATTGTCAATGTTCATCTCCGACACCACAATTGAAAGACATCAATTCTTCTTCTGCCGTCCTCATCCATTGTCCAATATTCTTAATTAAAAAGCCGATGGTTAAGGGAGCTTTGGTGGCCTAGTGGCCAGAAGCTGCACTACAATCCCATTGTTCTGTGTTGGTCAGTTCTTTCTGGTACAAACTCTACATCTTCTAGTAAAGTCAAACAGAAACTTTTCCCTGTCCTTCTCCATTCTTACCATCTCTGGTCATGCTCAAGTCTGTGTCGCAGTCTCTACCTCAAACCATCAAGGTAAGGACCTTCCTCTCTTTTAGCCCGATACTCAAAAGATGTAAATTCTTCTAAAATGAAACAAAACCTTTCAAAAAGTTACAACCATATTCTTTATTTGTCACATGTTGTTTCTGCACTGTCTATGTGGACAGATGGTCTCAAACATCACCTGAAGAATAAAACTATTATATAAAGGTATTTTTTTTCTTGATATCAACTCTAAATATTAAGGTTTAGAATTGATACTGGATTACAATACACCTTTGGGATAGAATAGAGAAACTATTGACTTATATCTTTCAAAAATACGTATTGAAATCTTGATCCCTGTTGTTGTTGTTGGTGTGTGCTGTCGAGTATCCTGCGACTCATAACAACCCTATGTACAGCAGCTGTGAAGTTTGCCTTGTTCTGAGCCAGTCTCACTGACTCCAATACACTGATCTCCGTTGTCTCAGTTACTGTATCAATTCATCTCATCTGATGATGTCCTCTCCTGTGCTGTCCTTCTACTTTTCTGAGTATGATCTTCTCTAATGACTGGTTCATCCTGGCCAAGTGTCCAAAGTATACGAGTCAGATCTTCAGAATCCAAACCCCCAAAGAGAAACTTGGGTTTACCCTTTCCAAGATATACCTATTTGTTTTCTTTTAACCTCATAACTTGGAAAAAATAAATTCTTGTTTTTACAGATATGTGCTTATATATACATATTTTTTGTTATAGCAGCTCTAGTTTACTAAGACACTAGAAAACATGTACAACTCTGAATTCTCAGTGACTTTTAATGTGTTTTTATAAGAAGGTCAAATATCTTTAAATACAATTACAGACATGATTGAGATGTGCTCATACTGAATTATGACAGGTCAAAGTCCAATGACAACAAAAAAGACACAAAATGGCACATACATTTAGAACACATAAATCCAGAAGATAACATGAGTTGTATGTCTACAAGGAGAAAAAAATTATAAGAATTTCCTCAAAGATACACACTACTCTCTCTCTCTCTCTGATCTCTTTAACTGAGGACTACTGAAAAGGTTTTATTTTCAAATTAGGCCACTTTGCAAGGTACAAGATTTAGGATTTCAGCACATCTTTCAGGGGACATAATTTAATACATAATATTTAGTCAAATAGACAAAACTAATTTAGCTGGTGTAATTTAAAATTTATTTATTCAGGAGCAATTCAGGTAAAGGACATGTGAATTGAAAGATAGGAGATGGTGGCTTCAAACATGTTCTATCAATGACCCAGGAACTGAGAAGACATAGTTGCTCAGCTCTTGGACTCCTAGTGGTTGAAGCCCCAGGGTGATAGGAGGGTAATGTGAACAACAAGGTTGGTGATGGTCAAAAAGGCAGAGGCCACTAGCATGGTGCCATGCACATCATGGACTTAGCCTTAGGTAAAAACACAGGGGCATGCCTGGAGTTATCGCCAGTGGAACACATCGACTGACAACTCATGCAAGATAGGATCAGGGGGAAAGGAGACAGGCTGAGATGAGCAGGAGGTATTTTCCCAGAGTAGCTTAATCTTAAAAACCTCCTGACATTTTGTTCATAAAGATCTTCCTGAGTATCCAAACTGGAGTTAATAGTTGAGTTTTCAGAAGTCTCAAGGTGGTCCAGACCTACCTATTTATAAGGTGGATGTCAAGGGCTTTAGAAAAGTCAAATGAGGATATTGCTCTAATCTTTCTGTCCCGTATTTCTTCCTGTGACCCCAGGTCCAGGAGTTAAAGTCTATCAAAAGGCTTCCAGATAGTGAAAGTAAATAAGTAAACACAGTTGACATTTCACTTGGTCAAAATTGAAACCCAGAAGGAACATCCTCAATTTCTGATATGCCGGGATTTACACAGATGGCAACTTAGGAACTTAGATCTCAGCTAAAACGCAAAGTGAACCTGGTCAACAGCTGGAATCCAGATCCAGGGGCAGTGAGAGGTTGGGGCAGGGGAAACTACATGACATACATGAAAGTTCAAGATTTGCCACGAAGGGTTGGTCCCACTCATTAGGGCACTGGCTGCGTTTAGTCCACTATAGCTACTGTAACGAAGATCACAAAGAACGCAAGTTCATTTTCTCAACAGGAATCTACAACTCTGAATTCAGGACATGGCTTGTAGAGGAAGGACCTTTCCAAAGGTTTATCTCTTTCAGCTTTTGTTTTTCAAGCCTCCTTGGAGATCTTGTAGTACCATTTGTTGCTTCTCATTTGTTCTTACCTTGAATTGTTGAACCTGCTCTTTTTACAATTCAGAAAATGATTACATTTACTACAGGCTATATTCTGAAGTGGCTTCATAGACATAATAAAGAAAACCATATTTAGACATATTTACAAAAGATATAACATTCACAAGTATAAGTACTGTTGTTGTGTTGTTATGTGCCATCGAGTCACTTGCGACTCATAGCAACCCTAAGTACAATAGCCCTAAACCCTGCTCTGTCCTGTGCCAATCACATTGCCTCTGACATACCCATCCCGATTACCCCAGTCACTGAATCAATCCACCTCATAGAGGGTCTTCCACTCCTAAGCCATCCCTCCACCCTCCCAAGCATGATGTCCCTCTCCAAGGACCTGTCCTTCCTTACAACATGTCCAAAGTATGTCAGATGAAGCCCCAGAATCCTTGCCTCCAAGGAACAGCCTGGTTTAACCCTCTCCAACATGAATCTGTTTCCTTGGCAGTCCATGGTATATTTAATACTCTTCTCCAGCACCACAGCTCAAAGGCATCAATTCTCCTTCTATCCTCCCTAATCATTGTCCAACTCTCTGATGAATAACAAGTGATTGCAAAGACCATGGACTGTGTCAGATGTGCCTTAGACTCCAGAGAGACACCATTGCTCTTCAGTACCCTGGAGAGGTCCCTAACAGCAGGCTTTCCCATTGCAATACGTCTTTTAATTTTCTGGCTACTGGTGCCAATAGACAGAATTAGGATGGATGGCGAAGAGATTGAGATTGTGGAGCCAAGCAGACTAAAGCTGTGAACAATCTCAATCTCTTCGCCATCCATCCTAATTCTGTCTATTGGTCCAGTGATGAGAATCTCTGTCTTCTTGACATTGAGCCTCAGTCCATAGTGAAGGCTGCAGTCCTTGACCCTCTGCAGTAAGTGCATGAGCTTCTCCTCAGTTTCAGCAAGCAGGGTTGTGTCATCTGCATAACGCATGTTGTTAATAGATCTTCCATCAATGCTGATGACACACTTCTCCTCAGGTCATAAATCAATCCATAACATTGGAATCTGTGTATTTGCATTAGGACTGGCTTCACATAGGTGTGAGAGAAACAAGCCACTCATATATTTACATTTTCTTGATGACAACACAGAGGTGTGTACTTCTAGAGCAGGTATTGTCTCCCTAATGCTGAAGAGCTCTGGTAGCCTAGTGGTAAGGATCTGCACTTTGACCCAAATGGCATGTGATTCGAATCCCCAGCTGCTCGGCAAGAGAAATCTGGGCACAATCTCATCCATTGTGATAACTGCCTCTGAAAACCCTCTGGAAGGTCAGCTATGGGTCAGTTCTGACTCAATGGCACATAACAACAATGCTGAAGAAGGACCAAATCCCTGCTATTTCTAACGGTATTATTGTCTCTTGGATGTGGGGAACCCTGATGGTACAGTATAAAATGTACTAACTGAAAGAAAGATTAGCAGTGACTCTGCCTGGAAAAAAGTGAGCAGACCCCTCCGATTAAGACTGGCCGTCTTGAAAACATGATGGACGGTGGCCTTGTGTTGGAACTGGCTACATAGCGGCGGGTTGATTTGAAGTGAGAGCAGATCCCAAGCAACATCTTTAGCGGTTATTGTTGTCTTGATGGTGAAAGAAGAGCACAGCCGATGTATTTGTAGAGAAGTGACAATACGAATTTTCTATCAATTCCTGCCTTTGAATGTCACCAAGAGACCTATCTCTGTGCTTAAAATGCCTAAGAGGTAACTTTTGTACAAACTCCTCCTGTTGGCTTCTGTACTCTCAGTCTTCGCTTTATGATGTGAGGCTCTAGTGTGATAAGGTGCTCTAGTCTATTCCGACGTTCCCCTCACCTCCATGGAGAGACCACAATACCTCAAAAGGAAGCAGCATAGTTTCTCTAGAAACTGAAGAAGTGCTCAAAATTGCTAGCCATAAAGGACAGATGCAAATCAAAATCACAATGAGATGCCTTTTCACTCCAATAGCAGTGGCAAAGTTTAACAAGACAGAAAGCAACAAATTTTAGAGAGGATGTGGAGAGATAGAAACTTTCATACACTGTTGGCGGGATTGCAAAATGGTACAACCTTTCTGGAAGACACTTTGGTGTTTCTTCAAAAAGCTGAACAGAGAAATTTCCTGTGACCTAGCTATTCCACACCTAGAAATATACCCCAAGGAAATTAGAACAGAGACACAAATAGAGATGAGTACACCAGTGTTCATACCAGCATTAATCACAATTGCAAGAACATGGAAACAGCCCAAATGTTCAACCATAACTGAATGGATTATGAAATTGTGGTGCATTCATATGGTACATCATGATGGTATATGATGAAATAAATGTTATGCTTCACTCAGGAGCAACAATTTATAAAATTATTACATAACTTGGGAGAGACTGAGGAGCAAAGTAAACTAACTCAGTCTCATAATGACATATATTGCATAAGACCATTCTTGTAAAAATAGAAGGACGAGAAGTAAAACATGTATTGGGATCCAAGAGGGGAAAGGGTGAGAGCAGAAGGGTATGGATGGACAGGGGAAATCAGTGTCACACAATTTGGTGGGTGGAAGGAGGGGTAAAGAAAATGGAAAGGACTTGACAACAATCTAGAAATACAGGGTAATGGTGGGCATAGTTCAATGGTGATTAAGTCTATAAAACACAATGAATTGAAATCTTTGTATGAAATAAGATGTGAGAGAAAGACAGCATGAAACATTATGTATATGAACTTTGTATGTAAACCAACATAAAAGAATTAAAAAGAGAGAGAGAGCTTATAAAGAGGATGTTGTTGTTCTTATTAGATGCTATTGAGTTGTGTATGACTCATAGTGACCCTATGAACAACACACCTGGACCATGCTTTATCCTGTGTCATCCTTATCACCTCTGGTACATTTGACCCCATTGCTGCAGTCACTATGTCTATCTCTCTATCTCTCTATCTCTCTATCTATCTATCTATCTATCTATCTATCTATCTATCTATCTATCTATCTATCTATATCTATCTATCTCATTGAGGGCCTTCTTATTTTTCACTGATCCTCCACTTTTTGAAGCATGATGTAACTTTCCAAGGCATAGCTTCTTCTAGCAACATGCTCAAAATATGATAGATGAAGCTTCACCATCTTTGCCTCCAAGGACCATTCTGGTTATACTTTCTCCAAGATGGACTTGTTTGCGCTTTGGCCAGTCCATGTAATATTAAGCATTCTTCTCCAATACCACAATTCAAAAGTAACAATTTTTTTTCTACCATACTTATTGTCGAGCTTTTAGATGCATAGCAAGTGATTGAAAAGACCATAGCCTGAATCAGGCACACTTCAGAGTGATATCATTGTTCTTTAGTACTTTGGAGAGATCCCTGACGTTGATAAACCCCGTGCAATATGTCTTCTGATCACCTGACTGCTGGTGTCAAGGGTTTTGTTGTTGATCCAATAAAGAAAGAATCATTGACAACTTCAATCTTTCTTCCTTTATCGTGATAATACCTATTGGCCCACCATGGGTGAGCATATTTTGTCTTCTTGATAATGAGATGTAATCCTTACTGAAAGCTGTAGTCCTTGATCTTCTGCAGCAAGTGTTTCAAATCTTCCTCACTTTCAGCAAGTAAGATTGTGTCATTTGTATAACTTTAGTTGTTGATGAGTCTTCGTTTGATCCTGATGACACATTTTTCATCAGAGTGTTCAGCTTTATGAATTATTTGCTCTGCATACAAATTATAAAGAGGATGATGTCATTGAGTCACTTGCAACTCATAAAGACTCTATGCACAACAACAGCTCTGAACTCTGTCTTGTCCTGTCTCTGACTCACCTACTTTCATAACCCCAGTTACAGTATCAATCCATCTTCTTCCAGAATCTTCCTCTCTTGCACTGTCCCTCCACTTCTCCATGAATCGTCCTTTTCCAAGGACTGGTCTCTCCTGGAAACATGCCTAAAGGATCTTAGACAGAGCTTCAAATCCTTACTTCTAAGGAACAACTTTGTTTCACCCTGTCCAGGACAAACCTGTTTGTTCTCTTGGAAGTCCACGGTATGTTCAACACTCTTGTCCAGCATCAAAACTCAAAAGTATCTATTCTTTTTCTTCTATCCTTAGTCATTGTCTCTTAATCACTTTGTTTCATAAAA
>NW_006399875.1:1967773-1969884 GCF_000299155.1 Elephantulus edwardii
ATTTTTAGAACGTGCCATCTGCTTTCCAAATTGATGGCACCATTTTATACTCCCACCAGCAGAGACTAAGGGTTTTAATTTCTCCACAGCCTCACCGGCATTTTTCGTTTGCTTCTCAGTTGAATTTTGCTGCTGTTACTGGGGTGAGATGATACCCCATAATTGTTTTATTTTGCATCTCTTAGAGCAAGGGACTTTTAACATTTATTCATGTGTTTGTTCTCCAACTGAATGCCTTCTTTCGTGAAATATCTTTTCATACCCTTTTCATACCCTACTTTTTTATTGGGTTGTTTATCTTTTTCTTGTTGAGGTGCTATAGTAGTCTATAAATTTTATATATGAGTCCTTTATCTGATATGTTATCACTAATTTTTTTTCTCAGTCTCTGGGTTTCCTTTTTTACCCTGTTGGAGAAACCTTTTGCTTTCATGTTCCACTTCCTCTTGCTCCAAGTGACAAACTAAGATTCCCTCCAGTCAACCCCCAAATTATGGAGGGGCATGCACCCTCTTTTTAGCTTCCCTCCATTTGAATATTAACGCATGTAGACCCATGTACAATGCAATGAAAACTTTCCACTTTTTCTCCGTTCTCATGACTGAGTTTAGATCTATTGTCTTTCAAAATTTCCACTGTCTCATTTTTGTAAGTAGTTCACCATGGCTTTGTTCTTAGTTTACAAGAATCAGGAATCTCCACTAAAACCTTTTCAGTCTTACAGAATCACATAGACCCCACTTACAGATTAGAATAGAACCTTGGTCTCCAGCACTCAAGGTAAATATTCCACAACGAAACCACCATTGCCCTCTCTGTGTATATAAATTCATTCCCTGGAACACAAATCTAAATTAGAAGGTTTCCCTATCTCAGAAAAGAATTACTTTTGACTAGTCAAAACAAGAATCATATTAGAAGTCATTATTCCAAACATTAAAAGTCAACTCTAATCAATTCTCAACAAAACAAGATTCAAACAAGTTTCATTTATAAATCAAAGTGAGACTAAAACAACTCTTTTTCAGCCAAAATTAACTTGGAAAAGAGTCACTGTTATAAAAATTCTAAGACCATGTCTAAGCTTCTCAATCTTGCCCAAACAGGAAAAGAAAATAAAATTAGAAAGGAAAACTAACCCAAGGTGCCTGGAAGCATTAAAATGCAAAATAATTCTCATGCTCTCCACCTCTTCCAAATTGAATGGCTGTTGACTTTCTTATGTCAACAGACTCAGATTCCAATTAAAAAACCATCACCCACCACCCACAAAGCTACCAGCACTCTCTCCAGCACTAGGAGGGCTTCCTCCCCCAGACTTGACCAAAGAAGAATCCAGTGGTCAAGAGAAGTAGATGGAACAAGAGAAGAAATAATTCTAGATTTTTCCAATAACTTCTTTTCTTTATTGGCAATATTTACTCATTATTTCTGATATTCACTGACTTTAGCACGGGAAATCTCAGAACTTCTTTTACGTATCTTTTTTTTCCCCCACTGATGAAATTTTTTTTTCTTTTTAAATTGGGATTTAAATGAAAGTTTACAGAAAAATTGGGTTTTCATTTATTCATTGTTGCACATTTTTTATCTCTTCCCTCTTTCCCAGTCCACTTTTCAATGCACCACTTCTTGCCGATTGTTGTCACACATATAATGACTAATCATACACTCCTTTCAGTCCTTCCCTAAATCTGCTCCAATGTATTGTTTATTACCTAACCATTCTTTTCCTATTCTCCTTCCAACCTTCTATGCCAATCTCATTTTATAGCAGAAGTGTATGGATAGAAAATGCATGGTGCATTCACACAATGGAATATTAAATAACATTTAAAAAATGAATTTATTAAAAACTACACAATTTGGGCAAACTTGAAAGACATTATGCAGAGTGAAGTATCTTAGACACTAAAAGACAAATACTGTATAACATTGCTGGTTTTCTGGGTTGGTTTTTGGGTGTGTGTTTTTTGTTGTTGTTTTTTTTAAGTTACAAAATTTTAGGAACCCTACCTGCGTTATGCAGATGACACAACCCTGCTTGCTGAAACTGAGGAGGACCTGAAGCGCTTGCTGCAGAAGGTCAAGGACTGCAGTCTTCAATATGG
>NW_006399875.1:1970800-1972351 GCF_000299155.1 Elephantulus edwardii
TGGAAGATAGATCTGGTAATCCACTTCAAAAGTTAATAGCTTTGAAAGTCCAGTGGTGCACAGTCACAGTCATCGTGTTGTCATGCTCCGAAAGCAACATTAGAACAAACAATGATTTATTATCATGTAGCACAGCCATTCCCATGGTCCTTTTCCAAAGTAGTTTCCCCCATCTTCAGTCAGATGTGGAAGCAGTTATATCTTCTGGAGGAAATGCAGCCTTGGAGAACGTGGATGGAGTGATTGTGGTTTGCTCAATAACTTTCTATGAACAGGAAATGTAAGCTTCTAGAGGGCTTCTTGAAAGCTCCCTAGGCAGTGTCCCTTTATGACCTCAAAGCCATCCCAGTCTCACCTAGTTAAATTGCTTACTGTCTGCATGAAAATTCTCCACTCACCTAGATGTGTTCCGAATATTACCAGTACCCCCAAACCTCAAAGGAGATGTTTCAAACACTTGGATTGAGTCCGTCTTCTTGTTAGAACCACTTACATGCTTCCTAGATTATAAATTCTCTCAAGAGATCTTAGCCATTTGTTTTTATAGACTGTCCCACTCTATGGATGAGAAAAGTGAGGTTTGGGAATGTTCTGTCTTCTCTTTCACCTGATGAATTGTGAAGCCAAAATTCATAGCCTGTTAATCTGACACCAAATTTCAACTGTTTACTCAACCAAGCTATGTGGTCACACTCCCTATGCTGCTCAAAGCTGATAAAAGCAGGATTATAGCATTTGGTTTAAATATTGTTTTAAAGTTTTCTAAATACAAATTGCTTGATTGGCAGATCCTACGTTCAGCTGGTTCTTATTTCACATTCCTATGCTCGAAGATAGTCAGTTCTCTTTGGTTCTCACAGAGAACCGAAGCGAGGGATTGTGCTAATATCTGGAAACACTTGAAAGGATGAGATGTTTTATGTCACAGCCTGCCCCTTCCCCCCAGCTCTGATGGATTAAGTGATCAGGAGAGAAAACAGTGACTGCTCTGGAAGGGATCCAGGAATTGCTTCAAATCTGGAAAAATGGTATAGGATCCCCTCTGTCCATCAAAGCCTCCTTGCCACCATGCGTCCTCAGATGAATGTGACTGAGGTCCACACACAATGAGCACTCTGTGTCTGAAGTTCTAAGTATGTCTAAATATCTCTACCAAAAAAAAAAAAAAGAGAGAGAGAAAATATTTTGCAACACCATTCTATGTGAGTCAGACAAAAGCCTTATCTCTGGATTAATTAGGTTTCCTCAAATCAAATAGAAGACTCCTACTCCATTATGGTTGGTTATGTGGTCATTGTAAATACATAATTCTTGGTTTTAGAAATCTATTTTTTTACTGATAAATTCTTCCTTTATTATTCAAAGATCTTTTTATAAGTCGATTTGTCTCTTTAATGATAAAGAACTTTTCTTTGTCCATGAGTAAATATAAAACTTTAATTAAAACACTTGTGGTAGCCAAGTAAAATTAGAATCCTTTTATGCAGTCAATAAAATGGAATAGAAAAAGATAGGCAGAGTAGAATTTTGGGTTGTTTTTTGGTTTTTGGT
>NW_006399875.1:1972851-1975531 GCF_000299155.1 Elephantulus edwardii
TGTTGACTGCTCATAATGTTTGCTCATACATTCATTTCAGATTGCCTATTCCAGTAGAGAAAATCTTACCCTGCTCTCCCTGTCAGTCCTCCTCCTTATAATTATCCTCGTTTTATAACAATGACTTTATGGATTATTTGTCCTTTTCTGACAGAATTAATTCAATGAGCCTAATATCTCACCTCTTGATTGTATGTTGTTTCTTGGAGTTCTTCTGTATCAGCCAATTCTTTTTGGTACAGAGATTCTGTATATTCCTTCCATCTTTTAATACTTAGTGGATCATTCAGTATTTCACCCATTGCATCCAGAAGTATTGCAACTCACGGCTTGAATTTGTTCATTAGTTCCTTCATTTTAAGAAATACTGAGTGAGTTTGGCCCTTTTGAGTTTCAGACTCCAGTTCTTTGCACATTTCATTGTAGTACTTTTCTGGGTCTTCCCGTTGCTGCCCTTTGAAATCTTCTCTTCAGCTCCTTAACTTCCTAATTTCTTCCCTTTGCTTTGGTTTCTCAATGCTCTAGTGCAATCCTCAGGGTCTTTTCTGATGTCCATCTCAGTATTTTCATCTTCCTTTCCAGAGTTCTGAGAAGCAACAATGGCAGTCTGGAGACTAAGCTGTGCCTGATACGGGTCATAGTTTCTGCAATTACTTTGCTATTCATCAGAGACTGGACAATGACTAAAGATGGCAGAAGAATTGATACCTTCAAGTTTGGTGTTGGAGAAGAGTCTTGAACATACCATGGGCTGTCAAGAAAACAAATAAATCTCTCTTGGAGAGAGTGAAACCAAGTTTCTCCTCCTTGGAGACTAGGATCTTGAAGTCTTGTCTCACAAACTTGGTCATGTGGCCAGAAGGGACCCATCATTGGAGAAGGACATCATGCTCAGAAGGGTGAAGGGACAGAGCAGGAGAGGAAGAACCCAGATAAGATGGATTGATACAGTAACTAGGACAATGGAAGTAGGTGTGTCAGAGTCAGTGAGACTGGCTCAAGACAGGACAAGCTTCAGAGCTATTGTACATAGGGTCGTTATAAATCACAGGCAACTTGACAGCACATAACAATAACAACAGTGTCTTACCAGAGAGCTATGGTGGTCTAGGGGCAATAAGCTGTATTGCAATCCTGAAGGCACACAGTTCAAATCCACCAACTGCTCCATGGGGGGCAAAAAAAATGGACCATCTTCTACCCTGCAAATTGTTGTTGTTGTTTGTTGTTTAATGCCGTCGAGTCGTAGATGACTCATAGCGACCCTAGGAACGAACAGCCTGAGCACTGTTCGTACATAGAGTTTCCGGAGGCAAGCCATTTTGGAAGTGGATTACTGCAAATTACTGTCTCTGAAAACCTACTGGAATGTCAGATATGGCTAGGTTCAGTCTCTGTGATATTGTTTCAGAGATCATTCTAGCTGATTGGCTTGATATAATATTTTTAACTGCTTCCCTTTTACTTCTTTATATTACTTTTCATATAAAAACACAAAGCAAGTTAAAGAGTGTATAAAACAATATACATGAATGAAAAAAGTATTTTCAATGAAAAAAATTGCAAGCAGACATAGAAATTCTAACAATTGGTCTCCATCTACTTTAAGAAACAGAGGAAGAAAACACTCAAGAATAAACCATGGTTTGCAAACTTAATGGTCTCCATGGACGATTACCTTCTTTGCAATGAGGTCAGAACTGGCCGACTAACCATTACCACAGGTTTTAGTCAAATATTCTACAGACGGATCATAATTAAAAAGGGCAAATAAGTAGAAAATTATCTCAAAGTTCTGAATTTCTATCTTCTGGAGCCATAGAGACTAGAGTCCTGTAATAACCCTTTGGTAGTTTTCTCTTTTTGTTTTACTTTTATTTTGAAAAAAGTTTACAGAAAAGTTGTGTTTTTCATTCATTCATGGTTTCACATTTTCCTCCCTACCCAGTCCCCCCTAGTTCGTTTTTATATTAGTTTGCTCACAAAGTTCATATATATTGTGTTTCACAGTATTCTTCATTCATAACGTCTTTCACACAATCATTCTCATGCATTATGTTTTATAAAGTCAATCGTCATTAGACCAGGCCCATCATTACCCAATCTTTACAGGTCTCTGCTGGATCCTTCCCACTTCCTTCTCCCCCTCCCTCCACCCATTGAATTGTGCAGCCCTGCAGTTTTGCTCCATTGTTACCCTTCTGCTCCCGCCCCTTTCTCCCATTGTGTTCTAAAAGTTATTCTTCTGTTTTTCCAATAATGGATTTATACAGTATTTGACCTTATGAAGCTGAGTTAGTTCACCCAGCATAATATTCTCCATTCTCTCCCAAGTAATGTAGACTCTTTCTAAACTGTTGCTCCTCAATGCTGCATAGTATTCCATTGTGGGAATGTACCACACTTTCTCAATCCATTCAGTTGTGATTGGCCACTTGCGTTCTTTCCATGATCTTGTGATGGTGAATAATGCTGCTAAGAACACTAGTGTACAGATTTCCATTTGGGTATCAGTTCTAATTTCCTTGGGGTATATTCACAGAGTGGAATAGCTGGGTCATACGGAATTTCTATGTTCAACTTTTTGAGGAAGCTCAAAAAATTGTCTTCCAGAGTGGTTGTGCCACTTTATAATCCCAGCAACACTGTATGAGAGTTCCTATCTCTCCATATGCTCTCC
>NW_006399875.1:1980416-1994522 GCF_000299155.1 Elephantulus edwardii
TTCTTTATAATACTCAGTAAGTTTTCTTCTAGTACCTTTTCCACAATTATTTTCAGTCATTTCCCTGTCCTTCTAATAATCTGGAATTCCAATCACAGCTATGTTAGTCCTTTCTATATCATCCCACATGATCCTAATATTTTCTTTATGTGTCATCTCTGATTTTTCTGCTAGTATGTTTCTGCTGAGGTGCTTGTCTTCCAACTCACTGATTTTCTGTTCCATCTTTTCTTTACTACTTTTTAATCCTTCCAGTATGTTGGACACTTTTGTCATTTCAGTTTTAATATTCTGGATTGCATTTTCATGTCTCTCTGTTATTTCCAATATTGTGTTGACTGTACTCTGTCTTGTGATGATTTTTTAAGATCTTGTGCCTCTTTATTTACAGCTTCAACTCTTTCTTACATCTTTTATTTGTGCAAGTTCCTTCTCTTCAATATATTTCTTCTGGCTCCATGTCTCTGGAATATTTGTTTTCTTAGTGGTTTCTGTTGTTTCTTCCATCTTTTCACCTTCTTCCTTAGTTGTTCAAGTAACTATTCATCAGTGTATTTATTCTGGTTCTCTACCTCTAATGTATCTCCTTTATCCGTGGCTTCCATTTTTTCATCCATCACTTGTACTTTAGGTCATAGCTGTTCAAATGTCTCCACATCAACATACACCATTTGCCTTCTTGACTCATTTGGTTTGCAAGATTGTCTGGTTTTTTTGTTTGTTTGTTTGTTTGTTTGTTTTTGGAGATGGCCTAATCTGTTTTCTCACTGGGTTTAAAGCTGCTTGCTACACTCTTGACATTATGTGACATTTTTCTTGATGAAAGATAGGCTTTTTCTATTGTGTCTGCGTAAGTTGTTGGTAATTAGTATCTTTATTATGTTATTGAAGTTTATTATGTTATGTTATTATGTTACGAAGTTTATTATTATGTTAGCTTGGAAGCAGGAGTGGCATTCACTTCCATAATAGCTTGTCTCTGGAAACCCTATGAACCTAAAGGGAGAATGAAAGACACACAAATGTTGAGGACTTTCCTTCATAGGGTTGCTATGAGTTGCCTGTAACTTGATGACACGTAACAACAACATGTTATTGATTAATTTCCATGTTAAAATGTTCACTCTATAGGGTTAGCCACTCTTCTACTGGATGTCCTTCCTGGAAAATTTGCCTTTCCTTTAGGATTTATCTGTTCTGCGCCTCAGCCCTGCAGAAATCTTTCCTTAATGTAGTCACCTGTTCCAAACTCTATTGTCTGCCTTCATTTATGGAGTGACCAAGTGTTATGAGACCAGGTGCTGCATTTCAGCAGTTTCTGTCTAAGGGGGGTTTCAAGTCAGCTCTCTTTTTTGCATCTCAACGTGCCAGTTAGGAAGCTGAAAAAGTCTTTCCCCTGCTTCTGGCTCTGTGTCCCAAATTCTGTTGTCCTGTTTGATCCCTGGGATGGCCCTGCTTCCACAAAGGCAAGGGTCCTCAAATGGAGGGACCTATCCTCAGGGAGATTCCAGTCCTGTCTCTCTATAAGCACCAGCTGTTTCTCCCCTCCGGCACCTTCTCTCCTGAAGCTTAATGTTTTCCTTTGTCTCTGTGGTGGCAAGAGATCAGTGTCACAAATTCACACCGTTTGTATGCAAGGTGTATCTAAAATCATGGGGTGGTATAGCACAGCATGGACAGAAGACATGACGAGAATGGGTGACACTCAGAAAATCTTAAAACACTGAACCGAGAGTATCATGTGAAGCCTTTAAATCAAAGGAAAATTTAGCTTAATTGGTAAATGATATCTTTCTTGCTCATTATAAAGAACCATCTACACAGGATCAAAGCAACAAAATAAACTATAAAGGTTAGGTTGGAAGTTTAAGGAATAATGAGTTTATGTTAGTTTGGGGGGATAATTTAGAAAAGAAGTGTAAGAACAAGCAGAAAACGTGAAGAATATCATCAAATTAATTATGTAGAAACTGTTGATTGATGTATGTTTTGTTATTTCAACTGCAACAACAGCAGAAAATAAAAACAAAGGGGGGGGGACCACAAACCCAAAACAAGCAAACAAACAAATAAATACCCAGAAACTATTCACCACATCAACAAAACTGATTACTGTAAGTGATTACTGCTGCTTATTGAGGCTTTTTTTAAAAATAGTATTCTTTACTTTCACGTAGCATCTATCTGACATCTGCAATGATGTCCCTGGTGCCTTGGCCTCTTCTACATCTTGCTTGAACTTTTTTTTTAAATAAAATGCCTTATTTTAATTGAGGCCACATTTCTTTCTGAAAGAGTTGATAGAAACTCTTACGGTAAATGAATATTTTAACTGATTTATTGACTAATGGAAACAAAAGATATTCCAAATTTTGTGAAAAATGAACAAACATGGAAGAAAAGATGAGAAAGTAGAAAAAGAAGAGTGAGCAGTGAGTCAAGAGAGAATGTATAAAAAGGAGTTAATATTAAAAGCCAAAGTTCCAGGTAAGATACACTTGAAGACCTGATGTTTCTTTGCTTACGTGTTTGAGTGGTTGTGCTTTATTAAAGTACACATGAATACCAAATATCTTACAAAAAAAACCCAAAACAAAACAGCCCCATACAACCAATTTTCTTTCATAATTATATCATTTGTGTCCAAAAGGAACCATTTCTGATTTTCTCTATCATTATTATAAAACAAAACAAAACCAAATCTATTTACTACATTTACTGACTCACACAACAAACACTATGAGTATCTAACATTTACAAATATTATGAGCTGCTTTGTCAGAAAAAGATGAAGCCGTTGGCTTCTGTAAAGATTGTTTTTGTTGTTGTTAGATGAGGTGCTTTGAAGTTGAATATGACTTGTTGTCATATGAAAAACAGATCTGAAACCTCTCCTATCCTGTGCCATCTATAACATCTCTGACACACTTGAGACCTTAGCTGCTGTCACTGTTTCTTTCCATCTCTTCCTCTCTTTGCTTTCTCTCCATCCATTCAAGCATGATATTCCTTTCAAAAAAATTGGTTCTCCTAGCAACATCTCCAAAGCATGAAAGATGACATTTTGCCATCCTTTCCTCCAAGAAGTCTTCAAGCTTCAACTTTTCCAAGACATACTTGCTTATTCTTTTGATAGTTCATTTAGTACACTTCTCTAGCACCACAACTCAAAAGTATCAATTCTTGTGTCACCCTTATTCACTGTCCAGCTTTCAGATGCATAGTAAGTAATGGTAAAGATCATGTCCTGAATAAGGCACACTTTAGTCTTCAATCTATTATCATTGCTCTTCAGTATTTTGTAGAGTTCTCTGACAGCAGACTGGCCAATGTGCTACATGTTGTCTCCTGACTACTGGAACTAAGGGTGAGGGTTATAGATACAAGTGAGATTAAATCATTGAAAGTTTCAGTCTTTTCCCCATCTATCACAATATTGTTCATTGACCCAGTAAGGACTTTCGTTTTTATTATACTGAGATACAATCCATATTGAAGGCTGCAGTCTTTGATCATCTGCAGGAAGCAGTTCAAGTCTCTAAACCCTGAGGTACAGCTCACTCTATTATATAGGGTTACTGTGCATTAGAGTAAACTCACTGACAGTGGATATGGTATTTTATTCTTATTTTGTTTTCTTTTAAGTAAAAAAGAAGGAGCTCTGAGAGTTAAGCCCTCAATTTCTAACAAAAAGATTGAGAGTTTAAACTCATGTAGTGGTTTCACAAGAAAAAGATCTGTCAGTATAATCCCTTAAGAATTACATCCTGGAGCTCTGGTGGCCTAGTGGCAAGAAGATAACACTGCAATCCCAGAGGTGCACGGTTCAAATCCACCAGATGCTCTGCTGGAAAATGGGGAAAAATTTCCTCTTGTACCCGTCAGATCTGATTTGATGGTATACACACAAATAAAATAAAAGAAAATAAAAATTTAGAAAAAAGATAATTACATCCTGGAAAACCCTGCAAAAGAGTTCTCTTTGGTCACACGGGATTACTATGAGTTGAAATTGAGGAATGATACCCAAAAGCAATAACTATGAGGGAAGCACTCACCACTAGAGACACAGGTTGTGTTTTGATGTGTTGAGGAGAGAAAAGTAAAACCATCAGTTTATCAAATTTCTATGATGAATATACTCACCATAGAAAAAAATGAAACAACCTAAGTGCCATCAACAAATAAATGGATAGAGAAGCTGTGGTATATGCACACAATGGAATACTATGCTGCAATTAAAAACAAGGAACTCATACAATATTATTCAAAATGGGTGACCCTGCAGGACATTATGCTAAGTGAAATATCTCAGTCACGAAAGGACAAATACTGCATAGTGCCACAGCTGTAGAATGGGACTGACATCAGGGTTAGGGTAAGAATGAGAAAAACTGGATGAATTATGTGTACTGCATTGAAACGGATGAGTTAAAAGCAATATATTCTAGGGCATTATGATTATCATAAGAGTCTGGAATGAAGGTTGCAGAGTGGAATATACTCGGGGTAGAGGTGGGGGAGTTCGGGTGGATTGTATACCAATGAAGGAATTGTACTTTTCAAAGAGAAGAGTGAACTGTGGGTTGGGGGTGGGGGGGCGGGTGGTGAGAAAAGTGCAACAGTGAATGAATGGAAATCCAAAATCTCTCTAAATGTTCTTTGAAATTAATAAAAAAAAACAGTAAAAAAAATTAATCTCTCAAAATACTGCAACATACTTGAGGGTTTTGCTCAAAGCTCTCCTTGCCCAATTATCTCCGTGTATCTGTTAAATGCGGCATCAGGATTGGTGGAAGATCTATCAACAATCTGCGTTATGCAGATGACACAACCCTGCTTGCTGAAACTGAGGAGGACCTGAAGCCCTTGCTGCTGAGGGTCATGGACTGTAGCCTTCAATATGGATTGAGGCTCAATGTCAAGAAGACAAAGATTCTCACCACTGGACCAATTGGCAGCATCAGGATGGATGGTGAAGAGATTGAGATTGTTCACAGCTTTAGTCTGCTTGGCTCCACAATCAACACTCTTGGCACCAGCAGCCAAGAAATTAAAAGACGTATTGCCATGGGAAAGTCTGCTGTTAGGGACCTCTCCAAAGTACTGAAGAGCAACGGTGTGTCTCTGGAGACTAAGGTGCGTCTGGTACAGGCCATGGTCCTTGCAGTCACTTGTTATGCGTCAGAAAGCTATACAATGACCAGAGAGGATAGAAGGAGAATCGATGCTTTTGAGCTTTGGTGTTGGAGAAGAGTGCTGAGGGTACCATGGACTTCTAAGAAAACAAACAAATTCACCCTGGAGAGGGTTAAATCAGACTGCTCCTTGGAGGCAAGGATTCTGAGGCTTTGTCTGACATACTTTGATCATGTTATAAGGAGGGACTGGTCCTTGGAGAAGGACATCATGCTTGGTAGAGTGGAGGGCAGGCGCAGGAGGGGAAGGCCCTCTGGGAGGTTGATTGATTCGGTGACTGGGGTAATCAGGATGAGTGTGTTGGAGACAATGAGATTGGCACAGGACAGAGCAGAGTTTAGAGCTGTAGTACAGAGGATCACTATGAGTCGCAAGTGACTCGACAGCACATAACAACAACATCTGTTAAATTTTCTTCATATGACAAATTCTTAAAAAGAGTCCTATTTTGACATGAAGAGCACCAGACACACTTGAAAGACTAGGGATTGTCAGGTGGCACATAAATTCAGATTTTTAGATGCGGAGATCATACATACTATCTACCTACATCAAGTGCTTTTAATGACTGTGATGTGTGTGTTCACCATAATGGATTTCCAGTGATATGTGGGCCACATGAAATGGGGAGTCCGAGAATCCTCACAACCCAAAGATGAAGTCTTCGCATTCATCTTCCCACTGCAAATGCAATATGTGGGCATCCACTACTTACAACCTTCCTCCCAATCAGAGCAAATGATTTCTGTATCAAAGAAATTCCCAATTAGACTCCAGCTAAGCCCTTCCCAACCTTCTTGCCTTCAACATCTTTGATCTGTATTCAGAAAATACATGATTACTGAAAAAATAATCTTGGCTGGATATCACGTCACGTGGGAAAAGGGACATAGCATCCAAAATGAGGAAGCAGAGAGACACGCTCATGAGAACGTCCTGAATAGGAGGATTTCCTGAAGATAAAACTGGAAGGGGAAGATTTATCCCCCCTAGATTCTGAGACACCATCATGGAGGTAACTGGTGTGGTAAATGATAATTCTGGGACACACATAAGTATGAAACTGAGAAGTGATGGTCCAAGATGTCAGAGGATGAGAGTTTTTATTAAGCCTTTCTTCCACCTTCACCAACTAAGAGATTTCTCATCCTGATTCTCAAGCCCCCTCCCTAAATTCACCTGCTTCCACCTTTGGATTTGTATATCTGAACACATTCTTAGGAAGATGCATGTAGTTCTGTCTCCACAACCATTGCAGGCCTACTTTATCAGAGAATAAGAACAAGGGTAAGAACAGCTATGTATTCAGGCATGACCCTTAAACAGAAACTCACTCTCAGAGCTGAGTCTACAATAGTATGAACTTGAGGACAAACCCCTCTTCCATGTTACACGTAAGATACCTTCTTGATTCCTTTGGGAGACTGTCTCAGCGTAGAGCTGATCTAAATTTTAGAGCCAACTGATTGAGATTCAGTGTATTATTGATCAACAGCCACTTTGAGAGACTCCAAATACTCATAGGGAGAGAGATAAAAGAAATGTTTGCTTTCTCCAAATCTCTTTGGCATGGATTGAAACCTTGTCATGTCTTCAAAGGAAAGGGTGGCCTGTATCATGAGTCCAAAGTGAAAGTCCCAAATTAGAAGTGTCCTGTGGCATCAGAGATGATGTGAGGTAATGGGGATGTCATGATGGCCTCCTGGCCTCAGAAACATAGTCCGTTATTTTTTTTTATTTTAATAATTTTAATGAACCTTTACAGAGAATTTTGATTTCCATTCATCTAGTCCATTATTTTTAAAATTTATTTTTCTTAACAGGAGGATAATTGAATGAAATATATAGAAATGTTCAAAAGGAGAAGGGGTAAGGAGGAAAGGGGACAGAAAATGAGTTATTGTTGTTGTTTTGTGCCATCTAATCACCTGTAATTCATGGAGACCCTATCAACACCTCTAAACTAGAGCCTAGCCTGAGCCCATCTGACTCCAGCACACATACCCTCATTACATCATCAATACCTCAGTTACCTTAGATGTGTTCCTATATCTCATCCAGGGCCTTCCTCTCCTACATTATTGTTCCATCCTTCCAAGTGCAATTTCCTTCACCAAGGTCTGGAACTTCCTGGCTACATGCCCAAAATATGTGAGACGGAACTTCAAAATCCTTGCCTCGAAGGAAAAACTTGGTTTCGCCCTCTCCATGTCAGACCAGTTTGTTCTCTTAGTGGTCTAAGGTATGTTCAATACTCCTCTCAAACACCACAACTAAAGATACCATTTCTTCTTCTGTCATCCTTAGTCATTGTCCAGCTCTCTGATGCATAACAAGCAATTGTGAAGACCACGGCATTGATCAGGCACATCGTACTCTCTAGACTGGCATCCTTTTTCTTCAGGACTCTGGAAAGGTCCCTGACAATGGATTTTCCTAACTCAATTCTTCTTTTTACTTCCTAAGTGTTGGTGCCAAAAGTGTTAATTGTGGAGCCGAGCAAGTTGAAATTGTTAGCAATCTCTTCTCCATCTATCATGGTGCTACCAACTGGCCCAGTGGTGAGAATCTTTGTCTTCTTGATGTTGAACTTTAATCCAGATTGAAGACTACACTCTTTGACCTTCTGCAGCAACACTTCAGGTTCTTCCTGAGTTTTGGCAAGATTGTGTCATCTGCATAAGGCAGGTTTTTGCTGAGTCTTCCTCCAATCCTGATGTAACATTCCTTCTCATAAAGCCCATCCTCCTTAATGATCTGTTCTTCATACAGATTGAAAAGATATGGACACAAAATGCATCCCTGACACACCCATTGCCCAATTTAAACCATGCAGTGTTTCCTTGCTCTCTTTTGAGGACAGCTTCCTGGCCCAAGTATAAGTTTTACATGAGCACAGTTAAATATTCTGAGATTCACAGTTTTCTCAAGATTAGCCACAATTTGCTGTGTTCCACACAGTCAAATGTTTTTACATAGTCAATGAAACACAGATAGACATTCTTCTAGTACTCTTTGATTTCAGCCAAGATCCATCTGTCATTGGTGATAATGTCTCTAGGGTCATGTCTCTTCTAAATTAACTTGTGTTTCTGGTTGTTCTCTTTCAATGTACTTTTGCAGTCCTTTTTGGACAATCTTCAGCAGGATTTTTCTTGTGTGTGATATTAGTGATATGTTCTTGTTGTGTATCGTCAAGTCAGAACTGATGCATACCTGATCCTCTGACAGGTTTTTTTGGCAGTTTCTCACATAGACGGAGGATGTCCATCTTTCTCCCATGGAGCAGCTGATGGCCTCGAACTGTGTGCCTTCAGGATTGCAGTGCAGCTTCTTGCCACTAGGCCACCAGAGCTCCAAATAATTCCAAACTCTGTCAGGTCACTTTTTCTTGTAAAGGGAATAAATATGGATCTCTTCCAGTCAGTTTTCCAGGTAGTAGTCATCTAGATTTTTTGATGCAACCTGATGAGCACATCCAGCATCTGTTTGTTGAAATTCTTCCGTCAGTATTCCATCAATTCCTGGGGCCTTGTTTTTCCCCAATTCTTTCAGAGCAGCTTAAACTCCCTCCTTCATCACCATTGCCTCTTGAGCGTACGTTGTTTTAGGAAATTCTCTGTCAGTCACTTCTTTTTGATACAATGATTCTGTGTGTTCCTTCCATCTTCTTTGAATGCTTCCCAGATCATCACCAAGATAGCAGAGGTTGGTGGATGGAGAGAGGGTAAACGATAGGGAAATGTTAAATGGAGACTTGAAAAGATGGGGTGTTAACAGACATAGGTCAATGGTGACTAATTATATGTTGTTGTTGTTGCTGTCGTTGTTATGTGCCTTTGAATCATCTACAACTCATCACACCTCCATGTACCTTATCTCTGAGCCCTGCCCTATCCCATCTCACTGATTCTGACACACTTGCCCTCATTTCCCAGGTTGCTGTGTCATCTTCTGTGGGATCTTCTTCTCCTGCACTCTCTCTCCACCCTTCCAAGCATGAAGACCTAAAACAGGAGCTTAATGGACAAAGACCTTTCTCCAGCACTACTTCAAACAGAGATCCTTCCCTAAAGCTGGTACCTGGGACTTGAACTTAGAGCCTCTTAAACTCAAGAGAGTTTGTCATGAGAGATGGGCAGCCAGCAGCAGCACGAGGAGGGAAGCATCACAGAAGTGACTTGAGGCCTGAGCCATCATAACCAAGGTTGGCTGGGGGGGAGGGAGATACTGATGTATCTGGAGTGGGAGGGGATAATGATGGAGCAGAGAAAGAGACTGGACAAGACACATACACCAAGGAGAGGGGGCAACTGCCATTGAATCTACTGAATACTTCTGTGAAGAGGAAGTGCCTTTCATCTACTCCTTTCAGTCAAATGCTTGCTGTCATACATTGTTCTAAAGCTAAGCATCCAGATTAAGACGATTAAGAAGAAGGATTGTTCATCCACTTCCGAAATAACAGGACTTTGAGAAACTCTGTGTACAATTAATTACATAAAATATATATGAATGATTGTATAAAATATAAGAACATGACTAAAATACAGCATATATGAATGTTTGCATAAAATACAAAAGACACATATGAAACACCTGATTATAAGCAAATAAACAACTTTTTATTTTTTTAATTTTTTTTCTTTTGTAGTTTCCATTAAAGTTTACAGAGCAAATTTGTTTCCCATCTAACAAGTGTTTCATAACATTAGCTGAAATCCCTTCTGTGCAACAACACTCCTGGAGCTCCCATTTTGACTTCCCTGTTTCCACTGGTCTTTCTTCCTTCTGCCTTCCTGTACTCAGAGCTTTCTTGGTGGACTAATGCTGTCCCTTTGGTCTCATTTCACATTGCTCATTATTCTAAGAAGTTTGCTCTTCACAAGCATTATCATTCATTTGATAGAACTGTCAATTGTTTGACTGCCAGCTTATCCGCGGGGGGTGGTAGGGAATCAACATAATTTACTATAAAAATAAAACTAAGAAATGCAAAATCAAATTGCAGTAACAATAGAATCTGAAAAGGCATTTGATAAAGTCTGCCATTTCTGAGAGGCCAGAATTGGAAGGAAGAAACATCAATGCAAAGACTACTGCTTTCTGAATCCATATGTGGCCAGAAAGCTGTTTTCAAGGGGAAAGCCCTCTTCTCCTCCCCTCCCCCCCGCACCTCCACCTCACATGAGCGTTGCCTGAGAAAGCCACACTGAAGCTCAAAGAACTCGCCGGAACCCCGTGTGACTGCTGCCTGTCTGTGACAAGGCTGACAGTTATGATCTTTTCTTCTTGAAGCATAAATATATTTATTTGCTTCCACATTCAGAGAGGAGAGAGCAGAGAGTGATGATGTGTATAAGCCACCAGACAGCAATCTGCCTGCCAACCGGTCACCCTGGCTTTTCTGTCTCACAGCTAGAGACCATTACATGAACACTGCAAACCTGGCCAACGTGGAGGCTGTGTGGACAGGCCCTGAGGGCAGTGTGTCCTCTGTGTTAGCAAGAGACAGTCGGATGCACCCCTGGATTTTCTCAAAGCTTCCACCCCTCAAACCCAGTCAGATATTGCCTGATAGCTAGGTTCTCCAGCTTTGAGACTGGAAGCTTCTGATGCATGGTGGCAAACATTGGATCTTCATTCACAAGCAAAAATTCAAATCACTGTTAAGAAAGTGTACACAGTGGGCCTTGGTGCAACTGTCTCAAGAGGAAATGTGTAGATCAACATGTTTCTCTTAATTCTCTTTCTTGTTTTCACAGGACACTGGAGGACATTGCCCTCGTTTTTGGGTGGGGTTTGTTTGTTTTAATTTTATTTTATTAATTTTAATGAACATTTACAGAGATTTTGGATTTCCATTCATTCATTGTTGCACTATTTTCTCTACCAGTTCATTCCTCTCTTTTTTTTTTTTCCTTGAAAGTCTGTTTGAATTGTCCCATTGCCACACTATTTGTCAAAGCCAGTTCTGATTAATCTCCTTTGTCAGTGTGTCCTTTGCCATTCCCTATCACTCCTCCCTGAGAGAGATTTCACCCTGATTCATAAGAAAAAGGGGACGGTGTATTCTCTTAGCTACTTCCTGCTGAAAAGGGATGCTGCAGGTTTCAGGGTGAAGATCTTCTGTCACTACTCTAAAAGGCCCCTTGGGCAATAGGAAACATGTAGACTACTGTGGAGATTGATTTTGGAATTTAGATGCACTGTTATCAATTGTGCTTAGCTGTACATGTTCATATCCTTGAAGATGCATCATGGAACTGTTGCAGCCTAGAAGACACAAGTTTAACAAGTTAAAAGAATATGAGTCAAAAATTAAAAGCAATAATATTCCAAGTAGAGGTTCTAACAGTGGCACAAATCAAATTACAGAGGGAAAGTAGTTCTTAAAATAAAAGGCTTATTGACTGGCACTTTGTCTATTATAATATAAAGGTTAAGAACCACAAGATGTAGAGGCTCAGCTATGTCATTCATTGTTCATAAGTCCTGGAGAAAAGATAGACAAGCAGTAACCATCATGTTCAAGACCTTCAAAGCCTCAGTGACAGGGCCAGTCGGAATCTCAGCAAAGATATGGAAGAGCACAAGAGAGCGTGCAGGATACAAAGGTTACAGCCACTCTAAGTTCACACCTTTTCACTTTTAGCCTTTTATATTGGTTTACTTGCAAAGTTTGTATACTTTGTCTTTCACACTGAGTATTTCCCATTTCCTTAACCCACCCCTCCCTCTACCCATCAAACTGTGTGACCTATGATTGCGCTCCCTCCCACATCCCTACCCCTCGGGTCCCCCTCTCCCTCCTTGGTTCCTCATTACATGTTCTACAATAATGATCTTATACAGTGTTTGTCCTTTCTGGGACTAGGTTAGTACACTTAGCATAATGCTCTCCAGTGCCTCCCTAGCTAGGTAGTGACTTATAACAGCATTACTCCTTTGTGTTGCATAGTATTCCACCGTGTGATTGTACCATAATTTCTTAATCCTCTGAGTTCATATCTTGATGATCAACTACCGGGTGCAGATTTTGACAATATTTTTTATGTTCTCTGAATTTCTGTTTCCTTATCTGAAAATGGATGTATAATCATCCCTCCTAAATTTACTGTGGAGCTTACTTCAATTAGATTTACACAAATTAAGTTTATTTATATGTAATTGATTTGTAAAATAGAATATAAATGATCTCATTAACTCTGGTCAAATAAAAGCTCCTTGATAATTATGGGAATAGCATGTGTTCTGCTTTTTGTCCTATCTTGTAGTTCTATACATGGTGTTTGGACGCTAACAAAGTTTACAAGTGACCATCTAAGCACATCAATCAGTATCTAGTTTCCTGGAGCAGCAGAGGAAGAACTATATCAGAAAGAGAAAACAGGATAAGTGACTGTCTCTATGAACAATATTCTTCTTTGAATCATAGTTGAATGGCATCCAACTAATATTACAGAGAATTTTGATCAAAGATTCTATCAAATTCAAACTTATTTTCATCAAATCATAGTATTCTTATTATCTCTGACCTGCCAGTGGGTTTTGAGAAGCTGTGAACTACACAGAAGATTTCCCATCATTCTCCTGGGGAGCTACTGGCTACTGAAACCATCAAAGAAGTGTGATTTTGGGGTTAGGACCACAATTCGCTATAGACTTCCCTACACATTGTTTTTATATGCTCTCGAGTCACCGGCAACTCATAGTGACACTGTACACAGTGGCTGTGAACCCTGTTCTATCCTGAGCCAAGATCAATGTCTCTGACACACTTACCCTCAATACCCTCCCATCTACCTCATCTGGAATCTTCCTCTACTGCACTATCCCTCTACCCTTCCAAGAATGATGTTCTTCTTCAGGATTGATCCCTCCTGGAAATATACCTCAAGTATGTGAGTATGTGAGATAGAGCCATGAAACTCTTGTCTCCAAGGAGCAGTTTGGTGGCACTCTGCGCAGAACAGACCTGTTTGTTTTCTTGGCAGTCTATCGTACGCTCAGTAATCTTCTCCAGCACTGCAACTCAAAGGCATCAATTCTTCTCCTGTCATCCTTAGTCATTGTCCAGATTTCTGATGTCATAGCAAGTAATTATGAAGGCTATGACCTGGATCAGGTAGACCCTCGTCTCTAGTCTGACATTGTTGCTCTTCAGCACTCTGAAAAAGTCCCTAACAACAGATTCTCCTAATGCAATTTGTCTTTTCATTTCCCAAATATTGATGCCAAACCTGGCAAGCTATAATTGTTAACAAACTCATTCACTTCTCCACGTATGATAAAGCTGCCAATTGGCCCAGTGGTGAGAATTTTTGTTTTCTTGATGTTGAGCTTCACTCCACATTGAAGACTACAGTACTTGACTTTCTGCAGCAGATACTTCAGGTCCCCATCAGTTTCCACAAGCAAGGTTTTGTCATCTGTATAAGGTAGATTGTTGATGAGTCTTCCTTCAATATTGACGCCACATTCCCCCTCATAAATTCCATCCTCCCCAGTAATCTGTTATAGATATAGATCAAAGAAGTATGGCAACAGGACACATCCTTGATGCACTCTTCCTGATTTTTAACTTTGCAGTGTTTCGTTGTTTTGTTTAAATATTCTATTAATGCTAGGTGTTTTAGAGTTGACCATAATTTACAGAAACCTTTTTTTACAAGAACTGTCTACGTGAGATCAAACCGGAAAGAGTAACTAAAATGTTAGAAAGTTCAGAAGACACTGCATTTATGCTAATAGACAAGTATAATTTCAGGAAAAGGGAATGAGACGGTTGGTACAATTTGAAGAATATGATCAATGCCACTTAATTGTACATGTAAAAACTGTTCAATCATGTATGTTCATATATATATGTGTATATATATGTATATATATATGTATATATATGTA
>NW_006399875.1:1994622-2007411 GCF_000299155.1 Elephantulus edwardii
GAGAGAGATTGATTCAACCAAAATAACCTCATTATTTGCAGTGTACATATATTGTTGTTGTCACATGTTTTCATGTCAATTATGACTCATAGTAACTCTATGAACAACAAATCTGAACCCTGTCCTACCCTGTGCTATCCTTACCATCTCTGACACACTTGAGACCTTTGTTTCAGCCACTTTGTCAATCCATCTTGTTAAGGGTCTTCCCCTTTTTCTCTGACCCTCTAGTTTTCCAAGCATTTTCTCTTTCATTCTTAGCAACATGCTCAAAACATGTGAAATGAAGTATCACTATCCTGGCTTCCGAGGAACATTCTGGCTGCCCTTACTGGTCTGGTTATGAATATTTTTGTCTTCTTGATATTGACATGCAATTCGTATTGAAGAGTGTAGTCTTTGTGCAACAAGGACTTCAAGTTCTAACTTTTAGCAATCAAGGTTGTGTCAACTACATAACATAGGTTGTTGATGAGTCTTCCCTTTGGTCCTCAGGCCACATTCTTCTTTATAGACTCCAGTTTCTTAAAGGATTTGCTCACTGTACAGATTGAATAGGTATGGAATAAGGACGCAAGTCTGACATATACATTTCCTGTGTTGATATAACACATTGTTGATCAAGACATAGGTCTCATGAGTATAATCAAATATTCTGGAATTCCTATTCTTTGCAATGTTAACCACAATTTGTGATGATGCACACAGCAGAATGCATAGTCAGTCAATCACAAATAAACATTCTTTTTGTATTTTCTGTTTTCAGCCAAGATCCACCTGATAATAACAATGATATCTCTTGTGTAATAACTTCTAAATCCAGCTTAAATTTCTAACAGTTCTCTGTCAATGCAGTCTTCTAGCTGTTTCTGGATGAACATCAAGAATATTTTGCTTGTGTTGAACATCAATGACATTGTCTGATTATTTTCACATTCTGTTGGATAACCTTCCTTGGGAATGGGAACGAATTTGGTTCTTATGAACTTGTTTTCATTTTCTTCCATTTCAATTTGAACTTGCATGTGAGTATCTATCTCTTCTACAGTTAGTCCCCACCCTTGTTTTAACTGTTGCTACTGAGCTTCTCCAGGATTCTTATTATCAAAAGAGTCACAGGGCATAGTAGAATAAGTTTCAGTCTATTAAACAAAAGGTTGCAGTTAAAACCAGCCAGTCATTCCACAGTTAAAAGACACTATGAATCAGAATTGACTCAGTGGAAATAAGTCTGGTTTGTGGGGTACTGTTTGTATTCGCTTTTTATTGGTGGGTTTTGGGGTTGTTGTTTTTTTAGAAAGTAATTGCTGGTATTACTTCCTGCAAAAGGAAAATGAGCTCTGGTTGCCAAACATTCTTCTATGTTGTATAATCCTGGTGTGTCCACTTGCCGTACAGAGGTAGCTTGTGGTTGCTGTGAAACTGAACAGTGCGACACTGATATGTCAAATGCCTTAATAGTTACCCATGGTAACCCATAGTTACCAGAGTTTGGTGGAGCTCCCCTACTTAAACAAGCTTGGAAGCAGGAGTGGCATCCACTTCTGTAATATCTTGCCTCCAGAAACCCTATGAACCTGGAGAAAGGATGAAAGTCACACTAGTGTTAAGGACTTTCGTTAATAGGGTTGCTATGAGTCGCCTACAACTCGATGACCTTAACAACAACAACCACCACCGGTAGCCTAGTGGCAAGAAACTACACTGCAATCTCAAAGGCACATGGTTTGAAACCTCTAGCCACTCCATGGGAGAAAGATGGGCAAGCTCCTCATGTACAATTGACTACCTCTGAAAACCTGTGAGAGGGTCATCTATGGGTCTGTTCTAACTCACGGTACACACAAGACAACAAGAGAAATCAAAGGTGAATGTTAAGCAACTTGTGATTTTTCTACTGATACGAAATTCAATGTGAGATTCCGTGACTCCCTGAATCCTTCCAGTAAGACGTGCTCTATGGAAAAAAAAAAAGAAAAAGAAAAAAATCACTAATTTCAATGAAATAACAAGTCAATAGGACAGTTAGAAACTGTGTCATATGGCTTCAGAGACTTTGAGTCTTTGCTAAAGCAAGTGCCTTGTTTTTCTCCCATAGAATGAAAGGGCTTGAACCACTGAGTTTTTAGTTAGCTGTTGAGTTCTAAACAGCTGTGACACCAAGCAGTGTGAATAACGGACCACGCAAATACCCACGAATGTCCTACCTCACTGCACATTTTTCATGGTCTCTGCTATCTTCAAAGACTGTAAATAATAACTGGTCAGATTTATTTCTTCCTGCCCAAACTGATATGTTAAAGAAAATAATATATTTTTAGCTGCTATATAAACAAATGTTTCCTGAAATAATTTCAAATTGTTTACATTTTTTTATCATTCTCATAATTTTAACATCAAATTCATTACATATTCACTTAATGTGTATCCACTCACATTTCCCTTTCCAATTTAGAATAAAAAAATAGGGAAGCATTTGAGAAGGCATAAATCTGGCTTTAATGTCATTAAGAATTTCATAGTGACCGTTACAAAAAAAATACAACGCTAGCTTTGAGCCAGAATAAACTACACTTGGCAAAATTAATCTGAAACAACTGCTAGTTGTTGTCTATTTAAATTGAGCTTCCTAGTGAGATTGAGTTCTTGAAAGCATAGAGCAGCAGACCAACAGGACCAAGAAAGGAGTAACTGGCTTTAATCCTGTCCTGATTGGCAGCCCCCAAAAGCTCTAAATAATTTAACAAAAGCCTAAACTTCTAACAGCATAGGAGTGACATCAACAGCAGAACCTTCAAACAGGTGAGGAAGCGCACGCGGAAGGAAACCCACATTCGACCTCACCTTTCTCCCCGAAATACGCTTCTTCTCCATCTTCTCTCTCCCTAATATATCCTTCCCTGTGTGAAAACAGCCAGTCCCCTGATCCTGTAGCGTCTCTCTTTAGTAGTTTGTTTTATAATTTAAAATATTAAAGTTGAAAGAAAACTTCAGAAAAGGAAAAGCCAAATAGTCTCTGGATTCTCCCATGATCTCTCTCACCAGGGGAATTTGGGCCGATTGTGTACACGGGCGAAACAGTGGAGAGCTATCACTGTTTTGTTAGAAGACAACACTCCAAGATGGGGGCGGGGGGAGGCTGCGGGCAAGTTAAACCAAGAAAGCCAGCCTGAAATCCACTTATGCATTTATTTATTGAACAAAGACATGTTGTTCTAAGCATGGACGATCCAGTTTCAAACAAAGATCTCCAGTTTCTGCCCTCTTACACTTTCCATTCTTTGACTGGGATGAAGATATACCTTTTCAAGTCCCTACTGACCATTTCCCAACCCCTCAGCTCCCCTCCACCCACCAATCTCTGCTATTCCAGTGATTTTTCTTATTCCTCTTTTTAAGATCCCTGTCTCCCCTTCTCCTTCCCTTTTTGAACATTTATACATTTCTTTGGGCATGTGTCCACAAGGGACCAATCCTTGGAGAGGGACATCATGCTCAGAGGGGTGGAGGGACAGCACAGGAGAGGAAGACCCTGGATGAGATTAAATGATACAGTAAGTAGGGCAATGGGTGAAGGTGTGTCAGGGTCAGTGAGACTCTCTCAGGACAGCATAAGCTTCAGAGCTATTGTACATATGACTGCTATGGGTCACAGGAGGGTCATACATTTCTTGCTCAGTTATCCTTCTGTTTTCACAAAAGCAATCTTAAGCAATATTTGTCCTTATGTGACTGACTTATTCAGGATAATAGCCATTTATCAGTGACAATTATATAAAATGCAATATGTATCAAGACTGAATAAAACACAAGGTACATGAATGAAGCACATTATATGCTAATGATTGTATAAAACACAAACCACATGGATGAAACACGATATATATAAATTATTTTATACACACCAATAAGAAAAAAGAAGATACACCAACAAAATTAACACCCACCACCTCTTGGTCAGTTTGACATACTGTATGGACTTGTGTCTTGCTTTGACTCTGGAGTTCTGCCACTGCTGTTATAAATACCAGTCATCGCCCAAAGTAGGCAGGTTTCAGTTGAGTTTCCAAATTTAGGCAGATTAGGAAGAAACAGTTGTTAATCTCTTCTGAAGATTAGTCAGTGAACTCTATTTGGATCACAACATATCGTTGCTTCAAAATGAGCTCTGCTGTTTTGGAAGGTCCACACAAGTTATAGGAACCAAAGTAATGAACTTGACCAGACCTGTCTGAGCAATTCAACTCCACAAGCTGCTCTTGCAGGAGAAAGGGGGCCAACCTCCTTCTAAATGATTTACAGCTAATGAAATATAGGTTCGTCTAGGAGTCAGTTTTAACTCCATGGTAATAAGAGAGGGAGGGAGGGAGGGAGGAGGGGAGAGAGAGAGAGAGAGAGAAAGAGAGAGAGAGAGAGACATGAGTTGGGGTTGAGAGATAGAGAGATCATGAAGATGTCACAGAACCAGAAAAAATGTTGTTCTGTTGTACATAAAGTCATCATAAGCTGGAATTAATTAGATATCATCTATCCTCTAATCATTTCTCACTAATAGCAACCCAATAGAACAGGATTATTTTTGTTGTTGTTTATTGGTGTTACTTGAAAGTATGCTATAGAGTTGCCAACGCTGTAGTCTTTAAGGCTGTAGAATGTCATGTCTATCCTCTGTGGAACAGCAGATAAACTACAAAGCACTCATCTATTAGTCACGTTAACCTTTGCATCATCAAGATTCCTTGATAGCAACAATGTTGTTGTTGCTCTTGTTTTGTACCATAGAGTCGGAACTGACCCATAACTGACCCTCCAGTGGGTTTTCAGAGGCAGTTAATCCAACAGGAAGAGATTGCTCATCCTTCCCCCAAGAAGCAGCTAGTGGATTTGAACTACGTGCCTTCAGGGTTGCAGCACAGCTTCTTCTTGCCACATATGCATAACAAGCATATAATATTGGCAATAGAAAACTATAAAAGAAGCATAGTGGCAAGGTATCAGGATAACCATCAGGAGAAACAGACCTGGAAGACGTTGGGGAGACTTTGAGGTGAAAGTTCCATTTCTGTGACTAGGGAGCAGTCAGCACTAACTGACTAAGCCGGAGATGCTGGAGTGGAAGGTGTGAGTGAGGCAGGAAGGAGGAAGGAGGTGAGACTGGGAGGCAGCTCGGATCAGTCAGGACTTTAGCTCTTCCTAGAGGCAAACCCCAAAACGTTCTCAGGACTTAACACAAGAAGCTCATCAAATTAAACATGGAAGACAAATGAGATATCCAGGGCCACTGAAGACCATGAAAAGAATGACAGTTAAACCAAGATGCAGATCTTAAAACATGCAGACAGCACATTGTCAGAAAGTTGTCAGAAATTCCTCATGGAAGCATCAGGTATCATGGAAAGGAAATGTGGGTGGGATGGCGGGTGCTGGGGACTTGTAGACTTTTTTACCTCCACGTTTTTTGTTGTTATATTTAATGATTTTTTAAAAAAAAATTTATACTGGTTTGCTTACAAAGTTTCTATACATTGTTTTTCACACCTGATGTTTCTCATTTTTTCTACCCACCCCTACCTCTACCTATCAAATTGTGCGACCCTATGATTACCTCCCGTGCCCATCTGCACACCTCTGATCTCCCCTCCTTGGTTCCTCGTTCATGTTTTAATAGTTATCTATTTCTACAATAATGGTTCTATACACCATTTGTCCTGATAAGACTGTGTTAGTTTGCCCAGAATAATGCTTTTCAGTCCCTCCCAAGTTAAGTAGTGATTTTTTAAATCCTTGCTCCTGAGTGCTGTGTAGTATTCCATTATGTGAATGTACCATAATTTCTTAATCCATTTGATTGTGGTTGGACATTTGGGCTATTTCCATGTTCTTGCAACGGTGAATAGATTACTATGAACATTGGTGTGCAAGTCTCCATTTGTGCCTCAGTTCTCATTTTCTCAGGGTATATTCCAATTACTGGAATAGCTGGGTCATGTAGAATTTCTTTGTTAAACTTTTTGAGAAAACACCAAACTGCCTTCCATAGTGTTTGTACCATTTTACAATCCCACCTACAATGTATAAGAGTTCTTATCTCACCACATCTTTCCCAATATTTATTACTTACTGTCCTGTTTAAACTTTGCCACTGCTACCAGAGTGAAATGATATCTCATTGTGGCTTTGATTTGCATCTCTTATTGCCAGTGATTTTGAATACTCCTTCATTGTCTGTTGTCCGTCTGAATATCTTCCTCTGTGAACAGTCTCCCCGTATCTTTTGCTCATTTTGTAATTGTAATCTTTGTCATTCGGAGGCCCGGTAGGATTTTGTAAACTTTTTCTAGGAGACTCTTATCTGAAGTGATATTGCCAAATGGGTTTTGGTGTTTTTGTGTGTGAGAGTTTTTGTTGGTTTTGTTTGTTTATTTGTTTCCCAGTCGGTAAGTTTTCTTTTCACTTTTGATGCACACAGAGATTTAATCTTTAGAAGGTCCCATTAATCCATTTTATCCTCTGCAGATTGTGCCCGTCTGTCTGTTTTTGTCAGCCTTTTTATACTATGAGCTAGACCTTCTAAGCTTGGTCCTACTTTGTCATTTATGATCTTTAAGGTTTGGGACTTTACCCCTAGATCTTAAAAGGAAAATTTATTTAAGAAATTTCACTTAATGCAATACACCTAAAAAGGGAATCATAATACAAGTAAGATTTAAATTAAGGCCTCAGAATTTCATACGAACACAGACCAAAACCCTAAAGTACTGGTGTTGCATCTCATTTCCTCCAATAATGTAAAAAAAAAAAAAACCACGAAAAAGAAGAGAGGGACAAAAAGTCTTAGACTTAGGTGCCTTTATAGGCTATTAAATGAAACTAGAAATAATATGCCAAATATTTAACTTTTACTTGTAGACAGAAGCTCCTATATCTGAGTGTGTAGGGCTTTTTTCCTTTTTTTTTTTTTAAGAAAAAGCATGTCAACATTCAGTGTTTCATGTAATATGATATAAAAGCAATATTAAAAGTAATTAAATTCCTTTAACTTAAATATGTTTCTTGTTTGAGAAAATTCTGCTTCTGACTTGAAAAAAGCTGAAAATTACAATTTACTCAAACCTAGATGGGTGTGTTCTGTTCCAAAACTATCAACCTGCAACCTTTACAAATAATCCCAGTTCCCACTCAGAGGATAAGCATAAATCACAAGCTTGTATTGTAAAACGGTTAATGCGAGTTTGCTGGGGTGTTTTTCCCCCCTTTAAAAAAAAACGTTGATCGCGGCCCTCTGCCCGGGGCGGGCTGCCCTCGGCCCCTGGCTTGGGGCGAGCCGTCGCGGCCCTCTGCCCGGGGTAGGCTGCCCTCAGCCCTCTGTCCGGGGTGAGCCGTCATGGCCTTCTGCCCGGGGAGGGCTGCGCTTGGCCCTCAGCTTGGGGCGAACCGTCATGGCCCTCAGGAGCAAGAAGGCAAGCAGCTGTAACCCAAGACCACCAGTAAGCTTCCTCCCTTCCCCCCTTTATATCTACACCCCTTCTCAGCTTGAAGAAGCCAGAGAGTTGGCATCCAATTCCCAAATCAATAAGAAAGTTGATTTAATTACTATTGGAAAATGCTTGTCATTCCTCTGTAGCATCTGGTCCCCACTGGACCCTCATCATTTCCTTCACCTGCTCCCCCCACTGACCAAACTGTGCAGCTCTGCAACTGCATCCTGGCCCATCCTCACCCTTCTGCCCCCAACCCTCACCTCCTTGTACCCCCAATTTGTTTTTCCCAATAAAAAAATATTAAAAAAAAAACCAAAAAAAAAACGTTGACTAAGAGTCAGTGATCACTTTACATTACCCATGCCCATTCATACTGGACATGTTAGACATCCCTACTGTTCCATTCACTCCCAGAGCTGAACAGTGTCCACTACTGTAGACTTTTGAAGAGAAATCTGATTTGCAATCAATGACAGCCTTATCATGAATTCGAATATTGATTCTGGGGGTGAGAAAAGATGTCCCATAAAAATGAAAATAAAAAAAAATGAACATCCACCAGCCACAAGTTATTTTGTTATACTGCTGTGATGTCCATACTGCTTTGGTTTTGGAAGCTGTGCTGCTGTGGTTTTAAACACCTACTGGGTCACCATAGTGGATAGGGTTTGTGTATATAATTCGAAGTGGCTGTTGTTAGGTGACCTCAGTCAGGCTCAAACTATAGGGAGACTGTGAACCACAGGTCTGAGCTATCCTAACCAGTGTTGTCCTCCCAGTTCCTGACACATTAGAGCCCATTGCAGCAGTCACCATGTCAATCCTCCTGGTGGAGAATGTTTGCCTCCTTGGCAGAACCCCCACCTTTCTGAGCATAATGTCCCTCTCCAAGGGATAGCCACTCCTAGAAAGACGCCTGAAGTATGTGTGGTGAAACCTCATCCTCTTTGCCTCCAAAGAGCACTCTGGCTGCACCCTCTACAAGACGTGTTTGTTTGTTTTATTTAGCCGTCCATGGGATGTTTAGTGTTCTTCAACACCACAGCTCAAAGACATCAATTCTTCCGTCATCCTTATCCATTGTCCAGTTCTCAGATGCATACAAAATGATAGGAAGGATAATGGCCTGCATCAGATTCACCTTAGGCCTCAAGTTGACATCATTACTTCTTAATAATTTAGATAGACTTTCCCAGTGCAGTATGTCTCTTGATTTTCTGACTGCTGGTACTAAGGGTGTTAACTGTGGATCTAAATAAGATGAAATTGCTGACACTTTCAATCTTTTCCCCATTTATCATAATATTGCCTACTGGTCCAGTGGTAAGAATCTTTGTTTTCTTGACATGGAGATGCAATCCATATTTAAGACTGTGTTCCTTGATCTTCTGCAACAAGGGTTTTAAGAATTCTCACTTTCAGCAAGTACAGTTGAATCATCTGCATGATGCAGGTTACTGATGAGTCTCCCTCCCATCCTGATGCTACATTCCTCTTCCTAGGGCCCACCTTTTTCCAGTAATTTGTTCAGCATACAGATTGACTAGGTATGGAGAAAGAATGCAACCATGACACATCTCCTTCTTAATTTTAAACCATATAGGATTTCGTTGCTCTGTTTACACAACAGCCTCCTGGCGTAGGTATAGGTTTTGCATGAGTACAATTAATTGCTCTGGAATTCCTATTCTTCTCAGTGTTAGCCATATTTGTTATGATCCACATAATCAAATGCCTTTTAATAGTCAATAAAGCACAAATAGACATTCTTCAGACATTTTCTACTTTCAGCCAGGATCCATCTGATATCAGCAATAATATCCCTGACGCCATGGCCTCTTCAAAACCCTTCTTGAACTTCTGACAGTCTCCTATCTATGTATTGTTGAAGCTGTCTCTTAGTAATCTTAAGCAGTATTTTCCTTATATGAGATATTAATGATACCGTTTGTTAGTTTCCACATTCTGTTGGATCATCTTTCTTCGGAATGGAAACAAATATGGACCTCTTTCAATCCATTGGTCAGACAATTGGCCCTGCAAATTTTCTGGCATAGACTGATGAGTGCATCCAAGCTTGCCTCTGTTAATTGAAACAAGTCTACTGGTATCCCATCAATTCCTGGGGCCTCATATTTTGTCAATGCCATGAATGTAGCTTCCACTTCCTCCTTCATTATCATTGGCTCCTGCTCATATGGTATTTCCAGAAATTTACCAGTATCAGCCCCTTTTTTTTTTGATACAGTAATTCTGTGTATTCCCTCCATCTTCTTTGGATGCTCTCAGTCATTCAATATATTGCCCAAAGACTTTTTCAATATTGCAATTTGAGGCTTAAATTTGTTTTTCAGTTTTCTCAACTGGAGAAATGCAGAGTGAGTTACTCCCTTTTTATTCTCCAGTTCCAGCTCCCTGCACCTTTCGTTATACCACTTTGCTTTGTCTTTCCGAGCGGCCCTGAAATCTTCTGTTTTTACTTTTGCATGTTTTCCCTTTGTTTTGGCTTCTTGACACTCACATTTATTTTCTAGAGTCTCTTCTGGCATTCATTTCATTTTAGTCTTTCTCCTCTGTCTTTGTAAAGACCTTTTACATTATTCATGGAGGATATCCTTTATGTCATCCCATAACTCCTCAGTTTGTTTGGGTCTGCCTGAGAGCTTCTTGTTGGAGTCTCTTGTTTGAATTAGTTGGATTCTGGAAGGTAGACCATTTTTATTTAATTAACAATCAGACATAAGTTGTTTTATTGTTTTTATTTAATTAACTATCATATATAAACTCTCTGGTAATTTTTATTTAACTGACAACCAAATGTAAGCTGTTTAGTCATTTTGATAAATTTAACAATATTATTTGGTCATTTTTATTTAGTTAACAATCAAGTTTAAGCTGTTTGTTATTTTCATGTAATTAAAAATCAGTTGTGGCCTTATTTAAAGCTGTTACGACCCAAGACACTCAAATCTGTGGCCCTTGGGCCTGGTGTGAAGACTAATAAGTTTTTTGAGTTTCAAACTAAATTGTCAGTTTGTTGTGATTGAGGAGAACACTTTTCTAATTGATACAGCACTTGTGTATCAGTTTTCTGTACTGAGATAACTATGGGTTGCTCTGAAAATGAAATCTATGCCACTCCTGTGTCAAATACAGAAGGGTTGCCCTTGGTAAATAGGATTTTGTAAAGCTCCGAGATTAAGACAGACTAGGAAGTAGGATTGACCGTCCACTTTTTAAATAACAAGCTGCTGAAAAGTCTGTGGAAAGTAGCAGAACAGACATAGTTACAGTAGCAGTGGTAGAGTCCAGATTGGAAGTCAGTTGGAATGAGAAAAAATAATGACAAACATCATTTAATAATTGAAATACAGAATGTATATAGCTTGGAAAACTAGAAATTTTAAGAAATGAACTGGAAAGTGTGACCATTGACATGTTAGGCAGTAGTGAGATGAGATGGACTAGTTTTGGCCATTTTGAATCAGATACGGTAAACTATACCGGGGATAAAACACAGAAGAAGAATGATGTTGATTTCATAGTCAAAAAGTCAATTTCCAGTTCTATCCTGAGTATAATGTTGTGAATAACAGGATATTATTCTTACACATACAATGAAGACCTGTTAATACAACTATCATTCAAATATACACTCCTACAACTAAAGCTAAAGGAAGAAACTGAGAATTTTTACTAAATCTTGCAGTATGGAATTGACTGAACATGCAATCAAGATGTGTTCACGGTAATTGGTGACTGGAATGTAAAAGGTGGAATCTGTAACAAGGTATGTTGTTGTTGTTGTGGTTAGGTTCCATCAAGTCAAAGATGACTCATCGCGACCCTATGAATGAAAGGCCTGAGCACTGTTCATAGAGTTTCCAGGTACAAGCCATTTCAGAATTGGATGCCACTCCTGCTCCCAAGCTTGTTTTAATCAGGGAGCTCCACCAAACACTGTCCACCATGGATAACCATTATCGCATTTGGCACATCAGTGTCATGGTGTTTAGCATCATAGCAACCACGAGTTATCTCTGGACAGCAAATGCACAGACCAGTGCTATACCACCTAGAAGAAAGTTTGACAAGATATAGTAGTTGGGGAAAAAAATGGATTTACTGATAGAAATGAAGCTGGAAATAGAATGAGAGAATTTTTCATTTTCAAGTATTTATTAATTTCAAATATCATTTTAAAAGACACTAATGACGACTTTACACATGGACCTCTCTTCATAGAAATTAGATTGACTTTATCTATGGAAAAAATTGTTGGGGAAGCTCAATATTTGCAGTCAAAACCAGGCCATGGGTGAACTGTGGGTCAGACCATCAATTACTCGTGAGCCAGTTCTATTGAGGTCAGATTAAGTCAAAATAAGTCCATGACAAGCAAGATATGATCTTGTATTTATTGCATCTGCATTTTAAGATCATCTTAAGAAAGATACCAAATATAAAGGTTTCTAGTAGCATGATTTTATACCTCTTTCAAGAGCAGAAATTAATTTATGATAACATCAGGAAATGTTTGGAAGATGCTTAAGAATCTCAGCTTGTTATAATGCATAGAAACTAAGAAATATGAAGTGTTTTTGCAAGTTACATTATTTTTAAAAAAGAATTAGGATATGCACCCATGTTTATTATAGTTTTGTTTGCAATAGCAAAGAGCTGGAAACAACCCAAGTGCCCATCAACAAACGAATGGAGGACATAGAGAGATAGGAACTCTTATATATTATTGATGGGACTGTAAAACAGTGCATCTAGTCTGGAAGGCAGTTTGGCATGTCCTCAGAAAACTGAACATAGAAATTCCATAGGACCCAGCTCTTCCACTGCTTGGACTATACCCCGAGAAAATGAGAACTGAGGGACAAACGGAGACTTGTACACCAATGTCAATAGCAATGTTATTCACTATTGCCGGAACATGGAAACTGCTCAAATGTCCAGCCACAATCGAATGGATTGAGAAATTATAGTATATTCACAAAATGGAATACAATGCAGCACACAGGAACAATGACTTTGAAAATTACTAACTAACTTCGGAGGGATTGAAAATCATTCTGCTGAATGAATTAAGTCAGTCTCATAAAGACAAATATTGTATAAAATCATTATTGTGGGAGGGTGGAAGCAGAGGGATGAGGATGAGTGGAGAGGGAGGGGTAATCATAGGGTTGCACAATTTGATGGGTGGGGGAGTGAAGTAAACAACTGGTGTGAAAAAAAATGTATTTAAACTTTGTAAATGAACCAGAGGAAGGAAGGAAGGAAGGAAGGAAGGAAGGAA
>NW_006399875.1:2007615-2045854 GCF_000299155.1 Elephantulus edwardii
AAAGAGAAGAAGAAGAAGAAGAAGAAGAAGAAGAAGAAGAAGAAGAAGAAGAAGAAGAAGAAGAAGAAGAAGAAGAAGAAGAAGAAGAAGAAGAAGAAAGGGAGGGAGGGAGGCGAGCAGGAGGAGGAAGGGAGGGAGAGAGGGAGGGAGGGAGGAAGGAAGGAAGAAGTCTTATTGGACATTGAGCAAGCAATGGGGAAATGTGTGAAATCAGTAGCAATCAGAGAGATGAAAATCATTCAGTGAGATGCCCTCTCGCTGAAGCAGCAATAGAGAAGTGCAACACAGCAGTCATCAACAAATGTTGGAGAAGATGCAAAGGTTTGGAACTCCTATCCACTATTGGACTGTAAATGGTAAAACCACTCTTGAAGGCAGTTTGAGGTTTCTTTGAAAAATTGAAGATAGAAATCCCAGACAACCAAGCCATTCACTACAAGGAATAAACTCTGAGGAAAATGGAACTAACAAATAAATGAAAATGTGTACCCTGATATTCAAAGCAGCATTATTCACAATTGCAAAAATATGGAAACAGTTCAAATGTTCATCAATAAACAAGTGGATTGAGAAACTGTGCCACTTTCACATGATGGAATACCATGTAGCACTCAGGAGCAATGATTTTGAAAAATACTATACAACGTGGTAGAGGCTAGAGAGTATTATGCTGAGAGAACTAAGTTTCATGAGGACAAGTACTGCACAAGATCATTACTGTAAAAATAGAAGGATAAGTATTAAGATGTGTATAAATGTCCCGAAAGCTAAATAGGAGCTGGGAGTTGGGGAGGAGGGAGGCCAAGAGGCCACAGAGTTTAGTGGCTTGGAGGGAAAGGGTAAAAGAATTATCAAAGATCCAGTGGGGTCTGAAACACATGTGGTAATAGTGGCCATCAATCGAAGTGATTCATTTTAGAAGGCATAATGTGGAAATGATCATATGAAGTACAATGTAAATGAAAGAATTTGTGAAATACCATATATATACAAATAAATAAAAACCTTTTAAAGCAAAAAAGTAACAATGAAATATTTTTAAAAAATCAAATGAATGGAGAGATACAATGTGATCCGTTTACACAATGGAATAGCACGCAGCACTGAAGAATATTAAAGATTTTGTAACATAAAACACATCATAGGAGAGTCTAGAGGGCATTGTGTTGACTTAAATAGGATAATCACAAAAGGACAAATGCTGTATAAGATTACTATCAGTGGATAACTAAATGAGATATGTATAAATCTTCAAAAGGGGAAGGAGAAGGGGAGAAGGATGGTGGACAAAGGCAGAGGGGATATGCACGAGGGTAGCAGAGGTTACTTGGTGGATGAGGGGATGAAGGAATAGGAAAGAAGCAATGGGAACTCGAAGAGATGGGCTGATAAATGGCATAGATCAATAGTACATCATTATATCAAACACAATGTATATCAATTATATAAAACAAGTGCACATTTATGAAACACAATATATATCAACGTATGCAAACTGATGAAACATTGACATTTAAAAAAAATCTCATTGTCATCCAATCAGAACTGGGAACTGACCCATTGTTACCCCTCCAGCAGGTTTTCAGAGGCTGTAAATTGCATGGAGGTAAGTTGTTCCTTTTTCTCCAGTGAGCATCTGATGGATTCGTACTGTACACACCGGTCTGGTCAGCTCCGTTGCTGTGACCACTGTATCTGGTGTGCCTTCTGAAGTCACAGACCCATCTGTCAGCAACGATCTACTATGATCAATAAAGTTTTGCATGGGCAGTAAAACTCTGTATACATTGGGCCACCGGAGTTACCTAAGAATTTTCACAGTACCTTGGAAATTCAAATGTATCATCTCCTTTCTGTTCCACTCCTTTTTTCTTTCCTTACACCATCCAAGACTAAGCCATTAAATTGCGTTGTGGGCACACCACAGGGTTTCTCGTTGTCTAACTCAGAGAACATCTCTTATTTCTTCAGGATACCAAATCTAACCAAGCCAAACAACAACTTCAAATCAATTCTGAATCACAACTTTCTCTTGTTGCTGTACATCTTTGAGTTGGAAGCGACTCAATGACCCTGCTGTGGTTTACAGAGGCAGTAAATTGTGCAGGAGTTGGTTAACCCTTTCTCCCATGGAGCAGCTGGTGCATTAGAAGCATGGGCCTTCAGGTTGGCATCCTATCAGATCCTATCGGCTGCTCTAGCTGTAATCTTTGTGGGAGTTTTTGTTAAGTGTCGTTGAGTCGCAGACGAATCATAGTGACCCTATGAAAGAAAGACCTGAATATTGAACAACTTTCATCATTTCTCCAGGTTTGTAGGGTTTCTTGAGGCAAGCTTTTTCGGAAGTGGTTGCCTTGAAGATACATATCACCTCAACAACAATATGCTTAAGCAAGTTTTGAGAGGGCTTTCTAGAACAGCTAAGTGCAGCTGAATGCATTGCCTAATAGCAACTATCTACTTAGACAAGCTCAGCAAAGGACAAGATGGTCAGCAATTATCATATAGAATATGCATCTACTGCCTGGGAACAAACATTTGGTAATATCATCTGAAACCAGGGTCTCATAACAAAGGTTCACAGAATCCTACAAGTCTTTCAGGAGAAAAAGACTGATAATCCGATTTCAAAATGGGGCAAAGACATAGAAAGACTTTTCACAGAGGAGGACATCCAGATGGCCAACAGACACATGAAGAAATGTTGAAAATCACTGGCAATATGAGAGATGCAAATCAAAACCACAATGAGATAACATCTCACCCCAGTTGCAGTGGCTAAGTTTAGCAGGGCATCAAGTAATAAATGTTGGAGAGAATGTGCAAGATATGAAATCTTATACATTGCTGATGGGATTGTTAAATGGTACAACTATTCTGGAAGGCAATTTGACATTTCCTCAAAAAGCTGAACACAGAAATTCCATATGACCCAGCTATTCCACTACCTGGAATATGTTGTGTTGTTTAGTGCTGTCAAGTTGTAGACGACTAATAGCGACCCTATGAACAAAAGTCCTCGACAGTTGTGTGACTGTCATCCTTTCTCTATGTCTGTAGGATTTCCTGAGGCAAGCTTTTTATGGAGGTGGATGCCACTCCTGCTTCCAAGCTTGGTTTTTGCCAGGGAGCACCACCAAACACTGTTCGCCATGGGTAACCATTATTGCATTTGACACGTCAGTGTCACAGTGTTCAGCTTCACAGCAACCACAAGTTGCCTCTGTATAGCAAGTGGACACACCATGGCTATACGACCAGAAGAATGTTTCACCAAAAACAATTAAAGACAGGCCTGAGGGCCGCTGATTAGTCACCCACCTGTGGCTTGGTGGCATCTCTTCCGGTACAATAGGCCAACTGGTCTCTCTCTATGTTGTTAAGTGCCGTCAAGTCGTAGGTGACTCATAGGGACCTTATGAACGAAAGTCCTCCACAGTTGCGATCTTTCTCCAGCTTGGAATATACCCTGAGAAAATGAGAACTGAGGCACAAAGACGTGATCTTTTTTCTTTTCTTTCTTTCTTTTTTTTTAATAGTTTGAGAAGTCTCTCAAACTGACCCCTCAAATGAGAACCAAAGCTCAAGCCCACATTCACGCTTCTATCTGACCTGGTTAAAGGGTGAGAGGTTTTCACGAAGGGTCCAGAGCAGGCATGGCCGTCTCCTGGTGATGTACTGACCCAGGGCTCCACTGATACCAGGGCGAGTCCTCCTGAGCAAACCTGGGCTCTTTCAGCCTGAAGAGGGGAGGTGGGGGGAGTGTCATTCTGTCACAAACACACCTTTCATTTTCACTCTGAAAACACTGTCACGCTGCCTGTTAATGCTCGGAAACCCAAGAATTGTAGGAAAGTCCCAAATTTATGAAAACAAACTAAGGCTTTATAAAATTGTGCTCAGAAAATCACCCCATTATGTGTAATAATAAAAATGTGAGTCTAGTATAGCCAACATTATTTGAACAAGACTCAATTCTATTTTTAGGAGGTTTCAATTTCCTTTCACATAAACTCCGTGAAATACAGTATGTGGCATATTTATAGTGACTCTTCTGAAGAGCTTTACACTTTTGGACCCTTTAATAAGCCTGAATGTGATGATCTCCCCCTCACCTCTCTGAGCAAATAAATAGACAGTCACGATAATCATTGAAATTATGCACTCTGTCCCTCTCTCTGCCTTGTTTAGCAGTCTCAAGGCTTCTGGGCCTTGCAACAAAAGCTCTCTAAAGATGGTTCTATGCAATAAAGGGGATATTTAGGGCCATCTGGCGATTCCATTCAATTTATTTCATTGACAAGATTTATAAATAAGAAAGCATAATGTCCAAAAGCAATCATGAAATTTACTATGCAAACTACACGCAGTAGCCTTTTCTGTACCTTTTTCCTTCTAGGGTACACGTGGGGCCCACTTCCCTCCCCATCCTTTCACAGCACTTTGCATTTTCAAAGCACTCTGCAAAATTAACCAATTTATTCTCAGAGTTCAAAAGGCAGTTGTATCAGCCATGAGAGGAAATAAGATGGTAGGGCCTTTTCCACAACTAATGTCACACATCATTTCGGTAAATATATATTACATTATGTCCTCCTCTCGTGTTCCTTTGGTGTCCTTTTATTTCTTACAGTAAAGGCCTAAAAACATAGGAAAAAGCATTCCATGAGTCACCTTCCAATGTTGAAAAACAAAACCAGTCAGTTCCAGTCTCCAAGGCAGGTCCAGATCTCCTCTTCTAGTTGTTGGCTGATATGAAGTCACCTGACACAGCAGAATGAAATTCAAGATCATTGGGCTCCATAGGGTTTTCACTGCGAAATTTGTCAGATGGAAGGGATATTTATCCTAGTCCGTACTATTCTAGAAGCTCCACTGAAATTTAGTTAGCATGATAGCAAGATGAAAGCTTTTCAATGCAGACAGGTGACAGCTGTGTACGAAGGGCCTTGGCTGGTCATTCAACTTGGCCTTCCCACATGGAAAGTGAGAATTCTACCACGAAATCACCAGGACTTCCCTTCCTGCACAAGGAATTCATATGGATCATAAATAGAATGTCTACACTCTAAACCAGAAGCCAAGATGCGACTGTATGAGTGCATTTTTGTTTTCTAAATGAGTATCCCTGATGTATATGGACACATTTTAGCCATAATTTGTTATGGTCCACAATCGAATGTCTTCGCAAGACACAAATGCAGACCTTTCTGTAACTCTCTGCTTTTAAATATTATCTATGAAACATCAGCAATGCTATCCTTTGTTCCACAGTTTTTTCTAAATATAGCTTAAATACCTGGTAGGTCCCTGTCAATGTACTATTGCAGACATTTTTTTTCCTATTATCTTCAGTTCTTTCCATTTCGAATAGTATAAGCAAGTTCTTTGCACATTTTATTATATTTATTATAAAACTTTGTTTTGTCTTCTTAAGCTTCCCTTTGAAATCTTCTGTATATTTTTTTATTTTAGTTGAAATTTTAACAAGTTTATAGAGAACTTGGATTTCTATTCATTCATTGTTGTGCATTCCCTACACACCCACCCTCAGTTCCCTTTTCTCTTGAAAAAAGAAATCTTTCACTGTTGCACAATCCCTTCTCCCCCACCCCCCTCAGTCCACCTTACTACACAGGTCTTATTCTGGACTGCTGTCATGTAAATAATTCCCAATTGCATATTCATTTTAAACAGTTCTTTCCGTCATCTGTTCCAATATAGTGTGCATTATTTATCCCCTCTTTTCTTAGTTTTCCCCCAAATCCCATGTCAGCCCTGTTTTAGAACAGTGCTATTGTGCAGTATTTGTCCTTTTGTGACTGAGATATTTCAATCAGCATAATGTCTATCTTACTTCAGCATTTCTTCCCTTTGTTTTGGTCTCTTGACATTCTAGTACAATATTTAGAGTCTCTTCTAACATCAGCTTTGGTCTTTTCTTTCTCTCCTGTCTTTGCAATGAATTTTTGCTATTTTTATGGATGATCTCTTTGATGTCATCCCCATCTCATCTGGACTTTGATAATTAGTGTTCAATACCTGAAACTTATTCTTTAGATAGTTTTCAGATCCAGGTGGTGTGACAGACTCAAGGTCATACTTTTTGTTTTTGTGGATGTTTTCATAATTTGTCTTGCTAAGATTGATAGCAGACAGTTTATGAGAAGTCTTAAGTCAACATTAATAAAGTCTCAGGTCAATGACATCACTTGAGAGACTAAGGAACACCTGGTTCAGGCCATGGTCCTCGTAATTACTTACTATGCATCATAGAACTGGATATTGACTAGAGATAATAGAAGAATTGATGCCTTTGAGTTGTGGTGCTGAAGAAGAATATTTAACAGCCCACAGGCTGCCCAGGGAACAAACAGGTCTCTCTTGGAGAGGGTGAAACCAAGTTTCTCCTTGGAGGCAAGGATTTTGAAGCTCTACCTCACATATCTTGGACATGTGGCCAAAAAGTTCCGGTTCTTTGGAGAAGAATATCATGCTCAGAAAGGTGGAGGGATAGTGCAAGAGATGAAGATCCCAGATGAGATGAATTGACAGAGTAACTGGAGTATTGGGGGTAGGTGTGTCAGAATCACAGGATCAGGCAGGATTCAGAGCTATTGTACATAGAGTTGCTATGAGTCACAGGCGACACAATGACACTTTAAAACTACTAAAACTCGTCAGCATAATCCCAAATGCTTAACCAGCTGTATGTGTCTATAATTTCTAACATGAACATCTCCTCCATCTGGGTTCAGTTTCTCAATTTCTCTATGGCTTTTGGGTTCAGATGCACTGGAACATCTCCCAGAGACTCAGACTCATCAGGGGACTAACTCATGTGACCATAGGTATAGAGGTTGATTTTGGAGAAATTGGCAAGTGGTGGACCAGGGTCCTGTAGACTGTCAATTGTGGTCCAGATAGCTGGTGACTGTGGGTGGTGTGGGCTGATACTGTAGACACTGGTGAACAGCTGGAAGCTATGTTCCAGGTGAGTGAGCTTTTCCAAAGGAAAAAAGCACCTGGCACTAAAGTCCCGTGAGTTTATATACTCCTCTAGTAAAGTGGGACTCCAGTCCCATCTGAATCCTTTCTCCTTAATACAATAATTACTTCAGCACAAAACGAACAGTTAATTATTGGCTGGATAAGACATCTCAGTGATAAACCTTAGACACCCAGAGTGGGCTTATTTTCATGATATTCAGCTTTAATTTGAACTCACACATGAGATGGTCTGTTCCACAATCAGCACCTGGCCTGGTTTTTACTGTTGGTGTTGAACTTCTCCAACAATTATTTCCACAAATATGGTGTTGTTGTTGTTATGTGCCGTCGAGTCGCCTGCGACTCATAGCGACCCTATGTACAACAGCCCTAAACCCCGCTCTGTCCTGTGCCAATCGCACTGTCTCTGACACTCCCATCCCAATTATCCCAGTCACTGAATCAATCCACCTCATAGAGGGCCTTCCTCTCCTGCGCCGTCCCTCCACCCACCCAAGCATGATGTCCCTCTCCAAGGACTGGTCTCTCCTCACTACATGTCCAAAGTAAGTAAGACGGAGCCTCAGAATCCTTGCCTCCAAGAAGCTACCCGGTTTAACCCTCTCCAGGACAAATCTATTTGTTTTCCTAGCAGTCCATGGTATTCTCAGTACTCTTCTCCAGCACCACAGCTCAAAGGCATCAATTCTCCTTCTATCCTCCTTGGTCATTGTCCAACTCTCTGATGCATAACAGGTGATTGCGAAGACCATGGCCTGTATCAGACGCACCTTAGTCTCCAGAGAGACACCACTGCTCTTCAGCACTTTGGAGAGGTCCCTAATAGCAGACTTTCCCATGGCAATGCGCCTTTTAATTTCCTGGCTGCTGGTGCCAAGACTATTGACATAGTCAATATTATTCCTGTACAGCCCATCAGCTGGGGTTTATATGTATACTCACCATTTGTACTTTTTAAAAAAAAAAAGATATTTGCAATGAATAAGTTATTAAATATACAAAATTCAGTCATTTGATCTCTGGCCTCATTTCTGTCACCAGGTCTGTATGTTCCAAGTAATAGCCTTTCTCTTTGCTTCTCACTTTTGCATTCCAGTCACCAATTATTAATAACAAATTTTGATGACATGCTTAATCAATTTTAGATTGCAACAGTTGATAAAAATCCTCAATTTCCTCATCTCTGGCTTCTTTGTTGATGTATTTGAATAATAGCTGTATTAGTAGATCTTCCGTGCATGTGTATGGGTAGTATCCTGTCAAGCATTTTACAGCATACATCTTAAAATGCCCTTCTTTGCTGTGAATGGAACACCTTCTTCCTAGTCCATCATTTCATGCGTAATAGATTACATGATTATCTGATTCATAATTGCCAGGACTCGTCCATCTCTGCTAACTAACATCTGTTGTTGTTATGCACCATCAAGTCAAAACTGACCACAAATAACCATCTAGTGGGTTTTCAGAGGGACTCAATTGAATGGGATTTGATTGCTCATATTCCTCCCTTGAAGCAACTGGTAGATTAGAACTGTGAACATTTGTGTTGGCAGCACAATTGCTTACCACTAAGCCACAAGAGCTGGTATCTTGTACTCCATCTAATTGTTGTTGTTATTCTTATTATTAAGTTTGTTGAGTACTAATCATAGTGGTCCTATTAACAACAGCTCTGTAACTTGTTCTATCTTGTGCCATGCTCATCATCACGGGCATGCTTGAGCCCGTTTTTAAAGTCACTGTGTCAATCCACCTCCCTGAGGGTCTTCCTCTCTTTCACTAATTCTCCTCTTCCCCACGTCCTTTTTCTGTCATCCTTAATCATTGTCTTCCTTTCATATGCATATCAAGTGATTGAAAAGACCATGGTCTTTAAAAACCTTAGTCTTTAAATCAACATCATTGCTCCTTAGTACTTGGAGAGATTCTTTTTCCCAATACCTCTTCAGATTTCTTGCCTGCTAGTACAAATGATGTTGATCATAGATCCAAACACTATTAAATCATTTACTATTTCTCCGCCTATCATGATGCTGCTTATTGGCCAATGGTGAGGAGTTTGTGTTTTGTTTTGTTTTTTCTTTTCTTGATGTTGAAACATAATTAAAATGAAAAGTGTGGTCTTTGATCTTACTGCAGCAAGTGTTTCAAGTCTTTTGTACTTTCAGCAAGCAAGATTATGTCATCTGCATAATGTAGGTTGTTGATAAGTCTTCCTCCTAATCTCATGCCACATTCTTCTTCATACAGTCCAACTTCTTTAATTAATAGCCCAGAATATATATTGAATAGGTATAGAGAAAGGATACAGCCCTGACCCACACCTTTGTTAGAAGGGGTCAGTACCTGGAAGAAAATATGCTTGGAAGAGTGGAAGGCCAGTGAAAGAGACTAGGACCCTTAACAGATGAATTCACAAAGTAGCAGTAACATTTTTTTCTTGTTCTTGCTGCTATGTTGCTGAGTCACTTGAGACTCATACCAACCCTACGCACAATAGCTCTGAACCCTGTCCTATCCTGAGACACTCTCACTGTTTCTACCTTCATTGCATCAATGACTGTCAATCCATTTCCTCTAAAGTCTTCTTCTCTTGCCCTGTCCCTCCATCCTTCCAAGTATGATATCTTTCTCCAAGGATTGATCTCTTCTGGCAATATGCCCAAAATATGTGAGACAGAGCTTCAAAATCTTTGCCTCCAAGGAACACCTTAGTGTCACCCTTTCCAGGACAAATCTATTAGTTCTGTAGTCGATCCATGGTAGGTTCAATACTCTTTTTCCACACCACAACACAAAGGAATTGATGCTTCCCCTTTCATTCTTAGTCATTGTCCAGCTCTTTGATGCACAGCAAGAACTCATGAAGACTATGGCCTGGATCTGGTGCACCTTAGTCTCCAAACTGACTTTGTTGCTCTTTAGCACTCTGGAGAGATGCCTGACAGCAAATTTTCCTAATGCAATTAATCTTTTGATTTCTTAAGTGCTGGCTTCAAGAGTATTGATTGTGGAGCCAAGAAAGCTGAAATTGTTATTAACTTCAATCTCTTCTCTATCTATCATTGTGCTGCCAATTAGCCCTATGGTGAGATTCTTTGATGTTGAGTTCCAGTCAGGTTCACATACATCAGATATGATGAGGGGAGCTCTAGTGACCTAGTGGTAAAAAGCAGTCCTGCAATCTCAAAGACATGCAGTTCGAATCCATCAACTGTTTCATAGGAGAATGAGAAATCACCTCCTGCACAAATTATTGCCTCTGAAAATGTACTAGAGGGGACATCTTTGGGTCAGTTCTGATTTAAAGGAACACAACAACAATTAAGGTGTTACCGAACAGGGCAAGTTTCAGATCTGTTGTTCTGAGTCACTGTGAGTCGTGGTCAACTCAATGACACAACAGCATTAACACATAGTCACAGAAGAGCTGTGTCCTTATGTTGACATGAACTTATCCCATTGACTCCGCAATACCTCAAAATACGGAGAATTACTCTTACAAAAATTTTTTTCAAGGTCTAAAATAATGAAAAGGCCCATTGTTTACAGTAGTTATGCCCTAACATGTTAATCAAAAGATGGTCTGCATCCATCAACTTTCATCCAAAGTATCTGAGATGAAGCCTCGTTATTCTTACTTCTAAGGAACATTCTGGCCAAAGATACAAGTTCCTGATGATCTACTCCCCAAAGTATTTTAGAATAGGAAATGCTGTAGGATATTTTACTATGTAATATAGGGTCATTATTACCTATGTTGGCTGGATGGCTAATAATAATAATAATAAAGTATGCCTTTGGGGAGTGACAATTTTATAGGAGATAATACAAAAGACTTCAGGGATATTCTGAAGAATAGAAATATTTTTTTTAAAAAAAGTATACCTATGAATACTGTTATTGTCACTAGATGCTATGAAGTCAGTTCCTTGCCTGTCCTATCCCTTTCCTGTATCCATTGCTGTTTGTCAATCCATATCAGAGAAGAGCTTCCCCTTCTTCCTTACCTCCTTCCTTACCAAGCATGAAAATTAATCCACAGTAGCTGAGATCAGTCTTGCCATCCTTATTCCTCAGGTATATTCGGTTGCTGTCCTTCTCCCTAAACCAGATTTGTTCTTTTTCTGGCAATTGATGGCATAGTTTATATTCTTCACTAATATCATAGCTCAAAGCATAAATTTTTCTTAAGTCTTTTGCATTATTTTTTTTCAGTTCTCACATACATTATTTTCCCAGTTGTCACATACTTTATTTTTCTTCCATTTTCGCATGCATGTGATATGATTGAAAATAAAGTGGCTTGAGTGAGGCAAATCTTAGTCCTCAAAGTGACATCTTTATTTTTTTTAACATTTTAAAGAGGTCTTTTGCAGTAGATTTGCCAATGCAATAGATCATATTAGTCTAATATGCAATTAATCAACTGGAAGTACACTTTTATAATCCTGCTTTTCCACATTTTTACTGCTTGTCCATATGACAATGATTTACTAATGTCATTTTCTGTAAAGAGAAGAGATTGATGATGCCTCTCATCTTACTTGGCTGATGGGAATGTGTTCTTTATCCTTGATGTTTGGAATGTGTTACCACATACCTTCACACACAGGTGTGCTCATTAATTGTAGTAACACAACAGATCTGTGCTCCACAAATAAATAAATTCTAGTAACTTCTAGTTTGATCTTCTCTCAGTATTTAAAAAAAAAAGAAAGTAAAGGGTGAGGAGGAAGAACCATACAGAGCTCCTTTAGAGTAGAAGGATCCACACAATAGAATGTGTTCCTCACAGATGAGACCTTTTATTTTGACAAAGCATCTGGTTGAACAGAATCCATTCTTCTTAGAATCATGCACACGTGTTGATGGGAAGAATGTTCCAGCTTTGTGCTCTCAGGACCTAGATCTCATCTTATTTCATATTTCTTGCACGGGACACCTGGACATGTCCAGAATGAGAATATTTCTGACCTTACATCCTCTTCTCTTGGTACTAGGTGATGATGAGTGTTTTCCCAGCAATTACTGTCCAATTATACATAGGAATGGCCACAAACACATTCTGATAGTCACTGAAGTATTCTAACTCCACTCTTCCCATCGACAGGTATCCAGGGGCCATCCACTCACGGTAAAAGGTAAGAGAAGAATCCAGGGTCCTGTTAGTGGTGGAGTGAGTGGCCAGGACCATACGTCCTTTGATAACCCAGACTGGGAAGAGGAAGCAGACTCTGCCTCCACAGTAGCCACAAACCTGCCTCTATCTGTAAATATTCTTACACGGTTTTGAGTTTCACTCCAGCACCTTCAGGGAAAATACTTCCCTCAGAATCCTCCCAATCTTTCCCTGCGTCCTCTATCACTCATGTATCATCTGACACACTTTATATCAGATTATTGCTTGTGGTTTTCCACCATAAGAACATAAGAACCTTCTTTTGTTCGATTCACTTTCAGATCCCTGAAACTAGAAGAGTCTTTGCACATAAAAAGATGTTCAAGAGCCCACCAAGCAACAGGACAAAAGGTCAGGAGAAGTGGGGCCTCTGTGCCGAGAGCAAGCACTCTCCATTGCTTGTGGGTAACCACACTGAGGTGTCTCTAAGGTTGTAGGTACCTCCATTTGGGTATCCTTGCCTTCACGGATGTGGGGTCATCCTAGGGGCCATAGAGGACTTTAAAAATATTTTAGTGTGCAGAACTTCAGACAGAGGGGGAAGGGAGTTTTGTATTTCTCTGCAAGAGAGAGGGAGGGCTGACTTGAAATTCCCTGCACTGCACACAAGCTGCTTGAGATGGCAGTCTTGATCTCTAATCTCATGCCACTCCAGAAACAAAGACATTAAGCTCCAGGAGAAAAGGTACATGAGCCACTGCTTGAGTAGGGCATCTGGTCTCACACCACTCAGCCACTTCATACATGAAAGAGGCCTTTAGAGTTAACGTCAGGAGACTACTTCAAGGTGAGATTCTTATAAGGCTGCAGTGCAGGACATAAGAACCTCCAAGGACCTTAGGAAAGGCAAAATTTCCCTAAAAGGACTTACAGTGAAGTAAGTACCTCGCCACATTTTAACTTGGCAACTAACTAGTAATATTATAAAATCAAAAACTTTTGCAGATACAATAGAACTAGCCTAACATTATCAAGAAAAACTTCGCAAAATATCAAGAAAGCAACAGGCAGCTTCAAACACCATGGGGGGGGGAAAGCCTTCTAAAAAAAAGAATATTAGCAATCTCATGAATACCCCAGAATCAAGAAGGCAGATGATATATGCCAGTTGATATGGAGGCAGTTGATTTGGAAGCAGGTGATATGGAGATCTTTGAACAGCTATAAATAAAAGTACAAATGATAGAAGAAACAATGAAAGCCACAGATAAAGGTAATATCCTAGAGGTAGAGAACCAGAAAATATATTAAGAGTTATTTAAACAGCTACGAAGAAGGTGAAAATGATAGAAGAAACAATGGAAACCAACAAGAAAGCAAATGTGCAAGAGACACAGAGCCAGAAAAAAATATATTAATGAGGAGGAATTTGCAAAAAAATGTGGAAGAAAATTTTTTAAAAAATGGAAGAATTGAAACTATAGATAAAGAGATACAAAGGCTTAAAAAATCATCACAAGACAGAGAGGGTACTGTCAACACAGTACTAGACATAACAGAAAGCATGAATATGTGATCAAGAACATTAAGATTGAAATGGCAAACACGTCAAACACATTGGAAGGACAAAAAGTAGAACAGATGAGATGGAGCAGAAAGCCAGTGAGAAGGAAGACAAGAAACTTAATGGAAACATATCAGAAGAAAAATCAGAGATGACATATTAAGAAAATCAAGAAAATATCCGAATTATGTGGGATGACATCAAAAGGAATAGTAAAGTACATCTGAGTAGAATTCCAGAATAAGAAAGGAATAGGGAAATCACTGAGAAAATTGTGGGAAGAGATACTCAAAGAAAACTTCCCAGCATTATTCACCATAGCAAGAACATGGAAACAGCCCAAATGTCCAACCAAAGTGGAATTATGATACTTTCACACAATAGAATACTGTGCAGCACACAGGAGCCATGATTTTATTACTACCTAACATTGGAAGGAGTGGAGAACATCATGCTAAGTACACCAACTCAGTCTCATAAAGATTAATACTGTCTAGATTATTATTGTAGAGCACATATGAGTATCCAAGGGGTGGGAGGTTAAATATAGGGCCGCACAATTTGATAGGTTCAGGGAGGGTTGGTGAAAGAAAGGGTAAATGTGTGAAAATCAATGTATATGAACTTTAAGAACTTTGTATGTCAACTAGTATAAAATAATTTTTTTTAAAAAGATGTTCAAGAAGAATTTTTTAAATAAATGGATAAATACTCCAAGGTGCTGATAATTTTTGGACTGTCAGCTTTTATGAATAAATGATGATCTTATACACCCTGTAAGCTATATTTTGGCACATATGACAGCCAGGTTGATGTCAGGGCATCATCACAGAAATCCAGTTTATCTCACTTATATTACTTAGGAGTAACAAACCAAAGAGCCACGTAATGGAGAGGGAAGCCAGACACCCTCCTCAAGGGATCCATGTCTGTATCTGAAAGACCTACATTATTTTCCCCAGACCACTCCTCACTTCCATCTTCCCACTTCTGTCTTCTGTCGGAAAGTCCCTCATCTGCTCTTCACCAGATCCTTCAGGATAATGTTTCTACTTTATGGCAACCCATAAGGTTGTCTTTGTCCCAATCTCCATTTGGACCTTATATGGCCAAAGCCCTCAGAATAAGAGCTAAAAGAATTCTCAAGTCAGCCTACTTTCAGGATTTCAGTCCACAAATACTGACCACCTGTGATCAGCCTGGGATGAGTTTCCTGGAAGTTTTTCCCAATTCAACTAAGTCCTGAGCAATTAAAGTAAAGACAGTTGCCAATAAAACAATCATCATTTTAAAACCCTCTGTCCCTTGAGAAATAAGGGCTCTAGGTTCCCATATATGCCAACAACAACTGTAGAAAGTAACTCCTGGTTGCACTGAGTCTGATTCCCTGAGGGAGACATCTCTGAAATTCCAGAATGCAAAAGAACTTTTTTTTTTATCAAGTCTGAGGTGAAGATCTTTATCTATTGTGAATTCGGAAAATTTTTTTCTAGTCCTGATCTGGAAAGATCCTGAGCTTTGAATATGCCCAAGATGGATGAGGACCACCAATCAACTCCAGAACCCAGCAAAAATGCGAGCAAAGGTAGGGAAATAAAGGGACTCAGTCTAAAATCTAGACCTTTCAAAATGCATTTCAGAATTTATTTCGCTTGTTTTATCTTCAATTAGCAACAACCTTAAGAGTCTATATATTAATAACATGAATGACTATGCAGGTCTTTGGAGAGGGATATCATGCTGGGCAGAGTGGAGGGAAAGCGCAGGAGGGGAAGACCCTCTATGAGGTGGATTGATTCAGTGACTGGGGTAATCGGGATGGGTGTGTCGGAGGCAATGAGATTGGCACAGGATAGAGCAGGGTTTAGGGTTGTTGTACATAGGGTCGCTATGAGTCGCAAGTGACTCGACGGCACATAGCAACAACAACAACAACAATGACTTCTTTAACAGAATACATGTAACAATGACAAAATTTTATTTTTTAAGCCTGGTCTGTCCATTTGCTGTACAGAGGTAACTTGTGGTTGCTGTGATGCTAAACACTGTGACACTGATGTATCAGAGGTGATAATGGTTACCAGTGGTGGACAGTGTTTGGTGGAGCTCCCTGTTTAAAACAAGCTTAGAAGCAGGAGTGGCATCCACTTCCTAAATAGTTAGACAACAGCAAACATAATAGCATTATTTTTCCAATAACTTTTAAATTTTTTTAAAATCACCCTTTAAAATTGAGAACAATTATACTTTTCATCTGTATTTAGCAATTGTTCACCTTTTGTTACATTCACCTTTGTCTCTTATTTCTCTTGTCATCTCTGTCTTTTTTTTTAACTCTCTTTCTCTCTTATATGCTGTTTTAATTTGAACCTCGTGAAAATAAATTCTAGACATTAAGGTCTTTTAAATCTAAATACCTAGACAAAAGTATTCTTTCACATAACCAAAGCAAATTTTAACAATTTTATCAAAGCTAAATAGTATATCATCTAAGCAGTAAGGAAATCAAAAGATGAATTGTACTGGAAAAAAACTGCTATCAGGGATCTCTCCAGAGTAATGAGAAGAAACTATGTCAGTCTAGAGACTAAGGTTCGCCAAATCCAGACCATGTCTTCACAATTACTTACTATGCATCAGAGAACTCAACAAAATATGACAGAAGAAGAATTGATGCCTTTAAGTTGTGGTGCTGAAGAAGAGTCTTGAGCATACAAATGACCACCAAGAATACAAATAGGTCTGTCTGTCTTGGAGAGGGTGAAATCAAGTTTCTCCTTGGAAGCTAAGATTTTGTAGCTCTGTCTCACATAGTTTGGGCACATAGCCAAGAGAGATTGGTCCTTAGAGAAGGACAATATGCTCGGAAGGGTGAAAAGACAGTGCGGGAGAGGAAGACCCTCGATGAGATGGATTAAAGGAATAAGTAGGGAAGAGGGGTAGATGTGTCAGAGTGAGTGAGACTGGCTCAGGACAGGGAAGGCTTCAAAACTGCTGTACATAGGGTTGCTATGAGTTGTAGGTGACTCTAAGGCACATAACAACAACAATATTCAACTCATATTTGTAGGTTTTCGAGTATTTATAAAAATTATTCTTTTAATTTTTTACTGTTGTTATTGTTGTTTTTTTTTTTAAATTAAATCCAGAGTCTAATTAAAAAGATAATTTTGTTTGGTTGTCATGTCCCTTCTGTATTTTGGAAGCTTTTTCAATGTTCGGTTTTGGTTTTTACTTGTAAAAGAAATCCATCTCATTTAGGGTGTTGTTTGTTTTTTTTTAATTAGTTTGTTCCTTTTTCTTTCATTCTTGTATTCTAACAATTTAGGAGGCTAACACAGTAATTGAATGTCACAGTGGTCACATGATCTACTTTGTTTCACTGTGTCCGTATGACTAGATTAAAAAAGACCTTCAAAGTTTAGATCAACACTAGAGCTATAGGAATGGGCACCAACACAGCAGAAAGTAAGAGAATGGAGCAGCACTCTGCAATGTTTGCATCTGGTGTGCATAATAAAGTCACTATTAGTAAGAACTGTCTCAATGGCTCCAAAACAAATTTCCATTATACAATTATTAGCAAAAATGACTCATGAGTAAAATCATCACTTACCATCTATCAGGAGGAATAGGATGTCTTTCATGTCATTGTTGTTGAGTGCCTCAGGTTTATTTTAATTAATGGGCCAATTGGCAGCATCAGGATGGATGGTGAAGAGATTGAGATTGTTCACAACTTTAGTTTGCTTGGCTCCACGGTCAAAACTCTCAGCACCAGTAGCCAGGAAATTAAAAGGCACATTGCCATGGGAAGGTCAGCTGTTAGGGACCTCTCCAAAGCACTGAAGAGCAATGGTGTCTCTCTGGAGACTAAGGTGCATCTGATACAGTCCATGGTCTTTGCAATCACTTGTTATGCATGAGAGAGTGGGACAATAACCAAGGAGGCCAGAAGGAGAATTGATGCCCTTGAGCTGTGGTGCTGGAGAAGAGTATTGAGGGTACCATGGACTGCTAGGAAAACAAACAGATTCATCCTGGAAAGGGTCAAACTGGGCCCCTCCTTGGAGACAAGGATTCTGAGGCTATGTCTAACATACTTTGGACATGCTGTAAGGAGGGACCGGTCCTTGGAGAGGGACATCATGCTTGGTAGGGTGGAGGGACAGCACATGAGGGGAAGGTCCTCTGTGAGGTGGATTGATTCAGTGACTGGGGTAATTGGGATGAGTGTATTGGAGATGGTGCATTTGGCACAGGACAGAGCAGAGTTTAGGGCTTTTGCACATAGGGTCGCTATGAGTTGCAAGCGACTAGACAGCACATAAAAACAACAACAGTCCCCTCATATGACAGAATGTTAGATGATATTCTCATATGCAACCTCCTATTTAAAAATGCATTTGGTCAGCAGTATGGGGCTGGAATCCAGGTTGGAAGTCATCAACAGCAGCCAGATTCTTTAGAGGTTTTTTTGCTGGTTCTGGTGAGAATTAGGGTGGAATGTTGAAATAGCTTGCCTCTGGAAACTCTATGAATGTGGAGAAATGATGAAAGTAATACAAGTTATGTAAGTGTTCGGGTCTTTTGTTCATAGGGTTGCTATGAGCCACCTATGATTCAGTGGCACTTAACAACATCAACATGCCCCATCTTCAGAAGAGGGGTTAAATAAACTGGTTTATCTACACAAAGGAATGCTATGAAGTTATGAAGAGAATTGCGCTGTGACTTCTCACGTTACTGTTATGTGCTGTTGAGTCACTTGCGACTCATACTGACCCTGTGTACAATAGTTCTGAACCCTGTTATATTCTGAGACAATCTCACTGTCTCTGACACACTTCTTCCCATTAGTCCAGTTACTGTACTGTGCCAATCAATCTCACCTGGGGTCTTTCTCTCTCCTGTGCTGTTTCTCCACCTTTCCAAGCATGATGTCTTTCTCCAAGGACTGGCCCCTCCTGGCCATGTGTGCAAAGTATGTGAAATGGAGTTTAAAAACCCTTGCTTCTAAGGAGCAGCCCAGTTTCACCCTCACTGGGACAGACCTGTTTGTTCTCTTGGCAGTCCATGGTATGTTCAGTACACTTCTCAAGCACCACAATTCAAAGGTATTAATTCTTGTTCTATCATCCTTATTGTCCAGCTCTCTAACACATAGAAAATAATTGCAAAGACCATGGCTTGGATCAGGCACACCTTAGTCTCTAGACTAAGTCCTATGGACTGACATTGTATTGTGGAGAGGTACTGGACAGTAGATTTTCCCAATGCAGTTTTTTGCTTGTTTGTTTTTTGTTGTTGTTGTTGTTTGTTTTGTGTTTTGTGTGTATGTGTGTGGTTTTTTTGTTTGTTTGTTTGTTTCCTGGCTACTGGACCAAGAGTATTGATTGTGGAGCCAAGAAATCTGAAGCTATTAATAATCTCAATCTCTTCTCCATCTATCATGATACAGCCAATTGGTCTAGTGGTGAGAATCTTTATTTTCTTGATGTTGAATTTCAATCTATATTGAAGCCTGCAGTCCTTGGCATTTTGCAGCAATTATTTCAGGTCTCCTTAATTTTCAGCAAGCAAGGTCGTGTCATCTGTGTAGACCAGGTTGTTGATGAGTCTTTCTCCAATTCTGATGCCACGTTGCACCTCATAAAACCCAGCCTCTGAATAATCTGTTTCACATACAGATTGAGAAGTATAGACAGGACACAGCTCTAATGAACTCCTTTCCCACTTTGAACCACACAGAATTTCCTTCCTCTGTTTTGAAGATTTCATATGGATGTGAGATGATATGATCCAGCCTCCAATTTAAGAAACCCATTTGGAAAACAATAAATGAGAATAATTTTATGGGGGGGGGGCCACTCCAATTTGGTCATCAGGATGGGGCTGGAATCCAGTTTGGAAGTCGTCTGAAGGAGCTGAATTCTACAGGTGATTGTTTGCTGGTTCTGGTGAGGATTAGGGTGGAATGTTGACTAGCTAATGGATGCAAGATGATGTGATTCAGCCTCCTATTTAAAAACCAATTTGGGCCCTCAGGCCTGGTTTTAATTGCTTTTGGTCAAACATTCTTCTAAGTGGTATAGCACTGGTCTGTCCATTTGCTGTACAGAGGTAGCTCGTGATTGCTGTGATGCTAAACACTATGACACAAATGTGTCAAATGTGATATTGATTACCCATGGTGAACAATGTTTAGTGGAGCTCCCCTATTAAAACAAGTTTGGAAGTAGGAGTGGCATCCACTTCTGAAATATCTTGCCTCTGGAAATTCCATAACCTTGGAGAATCGATGAAAGTTATACAAGTGGTCAGATCTTTTATTCAAAGGGTCGTTATGAGTCATCCATGATTCAATGGTACTTAACAACAACATACTTAATCTGTTTGCTAAGCAATGTATTCTTGAAGCTGGACTATATGAAGAAAAATATGACATCAGAATTGGAAGGTGCATTAGTAATCTGTATTACACAGATGATACAATCGTATTTGCAGAAGTGAAGAAGACATGAAACACTAGAGATCAAAGACTGCAGTCTTCAATATAGGTTACGTCTCAACATCAAGAAATCAAAATCCTCACAATTAAAGCAATAAGCAACATCATGATTGAATAGAGAAAAGAATGTTGTCGATAACAATTTTATTTTACTTAGATCCACATTCAACACCCATAGTAACAGCAATCAAGAAATCAGAAGATGGGGAGCTCTGGTGGCCTAGTGGCAAGAAGCTGCAACTACAATCCCAGAGGTGCACGGCTCAAATCCACCAGATGCTCTGCCGGGGAAGGAGGAGCAATCTCCTCCTGTACCAGTCAGATCTGATTTGATGGTACACACACACAAAAATAATAAAATTTAAAATAAAAAAGAAATCAGAAGATGTATTGCATTGGGAAAATCAGCTGTCAAGGACCTTTCCAAGTACTAAATATCAAGGATATCAGTTTAAATATTGTTGTGGTTGTTGTTTTGTGCTGTTGAGTTGCCTGCAATTCATAGAGATCCTGGGCACAATATCTCTGAACCCAGCCCTATCCTGAGCTAGTCTCACTGTCTTCAACATATCTACAGCCATTACCCCAGATACCAGGTTAATCATCTCATCCAGAGGCATCATCTCCAAGGACTGGTTCCCCCTGGAAACATGCTCAAAATATGTGAGATCAAACTTCAAAATTCTTGCCTCCAAGAAGAGACTTGGTTTCATCCTCTTTAGGACACATGTTTGTTCTCTTGGCTGTCCATGGATGTTCGATACTCTTCTCCAGTACCACAACTCAAAGGCATCAGTCCTCCTTCTGTTATCTTTATTCATTGTCTAGCTCTGTGATGCACAACATGCAATCGTGAAGACTACTGCCTGGATCAGATGTGCCTTCGTCTCTAGACTGCCATTGTTGTTGTTTTGCACTCTGAAGAAATCTCTGACAGCAGACTTTCTAAGACAATTCATCTTTCAGTTTCCTGACTGTTGGTGCCAAAAGTGTTGATTGTGGGACTGAGCAAGCTGAAACGGTTAACAGTTTCAATCTCCTCTTCATCCATCATGACAGTGCCAAATGACCCAGTGGTGAGACCTTTGTTTTCTTGATGTTGAGCTTCAATTCATATTGAAGACTTCAGTCCTTGACCTTCTGCAGCAAACATCTCAGGTCTAAATCCCGAGGTACACCTAATTTAAACCATGACATTCTAGGTTGCCTCTTATGCATTGAAAGTTGGACAGTGAAAAAAGGTGAGAGAAGATGAATTGATGCCTTTAAATTGTGGTGTTAGTGAAGGGTACTGAGTATCTTAAGAACTGACAAAAGAAAAAACAAGTCTGCCTTGGAGGAAATGCAACCAGACTGCAATCCTTAGAGGGAAGGATGGTGAAACTTCATTTCACATATTTTGGGCAAATTATCAGCAGAGACCTGTGATTGGAAAAATACAAACAAACAAACACTCTAGTAAAGGTAGAAGATCAGAGAAGAGACCAAGACCTAATGACCTCAAACATATCAGAGATAGTGAGAAGGGCACAAGATGGAGAAAAGTTCAGATACATTATTCACATGGTCTTTATCAATTACAGTCAACTTGATGGCCAAAAACAACAACATAGTTTGGCTGAAAATTGATCCACAACGGTTGGATTTATTTCCAAGCTTAAAGGATGTGTTAAGGGCCACAATCTCAGGAGTTCCACCAGACAAATAAATTTTGTTGTTGTTGTTATCTGCCGTCAAGTTGCTTGTGACTCATAGTGACCCAATTTACAACAGCCCTAAACTCTGATCTGTCCTGTGCCAATCGCACTGTCTCCGATATACCCATCCCGATTGCCCCAGTCACTGAATCAATCCACCTCATAGAGGGTCTTCCCCTCCTGCGCTGTCCCTCCACCCTACCAAGCATGATGTCCTTTTCCAAGGACCAGTCCCTCCTTACAACATGTCCAAAGTATGCCACACGAAGCCTCAGAATCCTTGCTTCCAAGGAGAAGCCTGGTTTAACCCTCTCCAGGATGTAGCTCTTTTTTTTCTTTTTTAATATAATTTTGGTACATTTTCCTCTCCTTCTACCCACAACTTTCTACTGTGTTCCTGATGAATTAGGTCAATAGTGAAATCCGTTCACCACTTAATTATTCTGGTCTCAAGGAAATCGAGACATGACTCACAGCAAACCTATGAACAGTCAGCTGGAATCCTGCCCTATCCTGTGCCATCCTCATCATCTCTGACACACTACAGCCCACTGCTGAAGTCACCATGTCAATCCATCTTGTTGAGGGACTTCCTTACCTTTGCTGACCCTCCATCTTTCCAGCCATGCTGTGAGTCTTGTTCCACTGGACAGCACCTAAGAACAACAACAGCAGTAGTCAGACACTGAACTGCAACCTGAAGGGACGTGGTTCAAGATCACCAGCTGCTCAGTAAAAGAATGGACAATCTTCTCCTGTACAATTAACTGCCTCTGACAACCTGCCAAACAGTCAGCTATGAGTCAGTTGTGATTTAATGGCACACAACAACAACTGTAGGATTATGTATATGATAATATTTATTGAGGAGGTAAAATTAAATAAAAAGGAGAGGACATTCTTAAACTGAGCTCACAGAAGTATTAACCTGGTTGTGATCCAAACTGATAACAAAATTGCAAGAATAAATAAATTAAAGAAATGGTGTGTCTTCAGTGGCAAGGAGTTGGAAACAACTTAAGTGCCCATCAACAAACAAATGGATAAAGAAGCGAAGCTGTGGTATATTCACACAATGGAATGCTATGCTGCATTGAAAAACAAGGAACTCATGTAATATTATTCAAAATGGGTCACTCTGGAGGACATTATGCCTAGTGAAGTATCTCAGTCACACAAGGACAAATACTGCATGGTGCCACTGTTGTAAAATAGGACTGACATCGGGGTGGGGGGGAACTGAGAAAGATGGCTTCAGTAATGTATACTGCATTGAAACAGATGAGGGAGAAAACTATTTAAAAGTGATATGTGATTAGGTATTTTTATCATGACAGGAGTCCAGAGCGAAGGCTACATGGTGGAGTGGACCTGGGGGAGGGTTTGTAGAACAATGAAAGAATTTTTCTTTTACTTTTCCAAGACGGTAGTATACTAGGGCGGAGGGTTGGGAGGGGAGAAAATTGCAACAATGAATGAATGGAAATGCAAAGTCTCTGTAAATTTTTACTGACATTAATAATAAATGTAAATACATTTTTAAAAAAAGTCATGGTGTGTCTTCTGTTGTTATATATTTACACATAAAGATAAAAAAATATGAGCTCCTTTGAACTAGCATCACTTCCTTTCTGCTCTAGGAAAACATCATGCCACGTTATACATCACAGCTCACAGAAGGCAAGACTCTGCAAGGAACACACAGAGATTTAAGGAAACAGGAACACAGTGAGGGTGTCAGGGAGGGACTCATTTTCCAGACCTTGGCTGACATTTTGAGTGACATTCTTTTTTCTTCACCAAATGTACCTCCTAGGGCCATGCAAATTCTGTAGTTCGTTGACCGAATGGTAATGATGGGAGGCTTTAACGCAAGCAAAAGAGAGTGCCTGTGAGTCCAGTCAGCAGCTCTCCATCTGTGAGGGTCTGATCAGCCTCAGGGAAGGACCAGAATCCACCCATGGAGGCTCTGAACCCCAGTGGGCAGCAGGGTGCCCTAATGCAGTGCTGGGTGGACTCCGTCCTGGCTCGCATGTCCATATTCACTAACAACTGTGCAGCCACCATCACAGTTACCTCTCAGGATTGACAGATGTGATGGAGAAGCAGATAAGTGGCACCCACTGAGAATCGTAATGGACCGATTTCCTGGACCCTAAAGCTTGATGTGGCGTTTACAATCAGAGGAAGAGCATGAAAAATGTACTAACTCAGACATCTTTGTCAGACAGGTTGTGAAGAGTTTCACAACATTCTCCGTGTCCTTCCCCCACTTGGAGAACGGGACAGTCCACAGCTCGCTGAGAGATGAAGAGAGTAGATCACAGCTGTCCCTGAATTCTGAATGGTTTCCTGGGAAGTTGTCGTGCGAACAACATATAAAAGTGTGGAGCTTCTAGACTAAGATGGATTAAGGGGCAGGACTGGTCATCCACTTCCAAATTAACAGAACCTGGGAAACTCTATGAATAGCAGCAGAGAGTTGTCCAGTGCAGTGCCACACATGATCTCCTCAGATTGGAAGGCACTAACATTATGATTAGGGGAAAGCAAACAGATTAATGAGACAGATCGTGGAGAGCTTCCATTCAAAATAAGAGCCTTCATTCCTGATGTGGTTAAGATTCAAAATGAGGAAAAAGAACTGTGAATACACATTATTAATTTTACCAAAAAATAATTAGAAGTTGCCAAAACTGAAATGGAACACATAACTTTCAAAACAGCAGACTTAACGTGTGTGGTGAAACGTGTGAGGTTGGCAGAGATTGGGCAAGATTTCAATTTGTTATTCAGAGGGTTTCTATGAACCGGAATCAACTCAAAGGCACAAAAAGCCAGCATGACCTAAGCTGGTCTGTCTTACAAGTTAGCTCGCTGTGCTTTATAGCATGACAAACAGCGTAACGGAGACAAGACGGGAGGAATTTCTAAATTATCACTTCTAAAACCAGAAACCAAGCTCGTAAGATTGTCACTGATGATCGGTTTGTAAAAATGCATCGCAAACATTGCATTTTGTTTCCAAGTAAGACTTTCTCTTCATTTTCTTGCCAGGTTACTTTCCTGCTAGAAATTTTAATCGAGAAAATAGCATGAATTTATCAGAATGTTTTATTGTGGTACAAAAGAAGTCTACCTCCAAGCTATGAGTTTCAAATTATGAAATAATATGACATGCTCTCAAGCATCAGATGCGAAATGGGTAAACTTAAGTAAAATCTTAATCCTGTATAGTCCTAACAGTTCCTAACCAAGGAATCAATGATGAGAGGCCCGACAGAGGCTCCTCAAACACCTGACAAGCTTCTTCTAAATACAACCATTAACAGCCCTATGGACTTTTCCACCCTGTGACACGTAAGTCACCATGTTGTTGTTGTTGTTGTTGTTGTTGTTGTTAGGTGCTGTAGAGTCAAAAATAACTCCAAGAGACCCTATGAATAATAGATTTGAACCTTGTCCTTTCCTCATCGTCTCTGACACACGGGGCCCATTGCTGCAGTCACTGGGGAAATCCATCTTACTGGTGATTTTCCTCTCTTATGCCGACCCTCCAGCTTTCTAAATGTGATGTCCCTCTGAATAGCCTCTCTTAGCAACATGCCCAAAGTACACGAGATGAAGAAATCAACCCAATTGTTGTTCTTGTTGTTGTTGTTGTTATGTGCGATCGGGTGGCTTGCGACTCATAGCGACCCTATGTACAACAAACAGCCCTCAACTCTGCTCTGTCCTGTGCCAACCGCACTGTCTCTGACACTTCCATCCCGATTATCCCAGTCACTGAATCAATCCACCTCATAGAGGGCCTTCCCCTCCTGTGCTGTCCCTCCACCCTCCCAAGCATGATGTCCTCCTCCAAGGACCGGTCTCTCCTCACAACATGTCCAAAGTATGTCAGACAGAGCCTCAGAATCCTTGCCTCCAAGGAGCCACCCGGTTTAACCCTTTCCAGGATGAATCTGTTTGTTTTCCTAGCAGTACATGGTATTCTCAATACTCTTCTCCAGCACCACAGCTCAAAGGCATCAATTCTTCTTCTTTCCTTCTTGGTCATTGTCCAACTCTCTGATGCATAACAAGTGATTGCAAAGATCATGGCCTGTATCAAACACAGAGAGACACCACTGCTCTTCAGTACTTTGGAGAGCTCCCTAGCAGCAGACTTTCCCATGGCAATGCACCTTTTAATTACCTGACTACTGGTGCCAAAAGTGTTGACTGTGGAGCCAAGCAAACTAAAGCTGTGAAAAATCTCAACCTCTTCACCAACCATCCTGATGCTGCCAATTGGTCCAGTGGTGAGAATCTTTGTATTCTTGACATTGAGCCTCAATCCATATTGGAGGCTGCAGTCCTTGACCCTCTGCAGCAGGTGCTTCAGGTTCAGCAAGCAGGGTTGCGTCATTTGCATAACGCAGATTGTTGATAAATTGTCCACCAATCTTGATCCCACATTTCTCCTCATAGAGCTGAGTCTCCCAGATAATCTGTTCTGCATATAGGTTGAAAAGGTATAGAGATAGGATGCATCCAAACCCAATAGCAACTGTAAAAGAAAGAGCAGATTGACTCCTCTGTCCCATTTTCCTTATGAATCACGGTGAAGTCTCTCTCAGGGAGGAGTGATAGGGAATGGCAAAGAACACACTGACAAAGGAGATTAATCAGAACTGGCTTTGAAAAGCACTGTGGCAATGGGACAATTAAACTTTCAAGGGGAGAAAAAAAGAGGAATGAACTGGGGGGGGGAGGGTAAAAAAAGTAGTGCAACAATGAGTGAATGGAAACCCAAAATCTCTGTAAATGTTCATTAAAATTAATAAAATTTAATAAAAAAGAGTAGAAAACGTAATATAAAGTTGTTGTTGTTGTTAATTGTCATTGAGTCGAGCATGACTCATAGGGACCCTATGAACAAAAGGCCTGAAACCTTTCTATAACTACCATCAACTATTACCAAAGTTCATACGTTTTAATCAGTTACATAATCCTCTGAACTTTAACTAACACTGACTATTCACTAAAAATCCCTTTTCCTCCTCTCTTTCCACAACACCTGTTTGAAAGTCCTTCATGGCTGTTGCCGAAGTCTCCAGAAGGTGAGATTTTCAACGTCGCATTCCACACTTTGCCGGCCTTGCTCTTCAATCTCACAGTCATCAATTGACCAATTCTCCTAGAAGATTGTGTTAAGGGAAAAAATGTGGACTGTGGGTTGGAAATACTCATTATAAGATTATACATTTCAGGAAACTTTTAAATTAAGGTGAAAGTAGTTGAAAATCAAACTCTGAGATTGCTTAGAATGCTTGACACTGACAAAGAAATATGGGGCTGTGAGTTACAGATTGAGACGTTAAGTTGTTTTGTCACTCCAGGGAATTCTGCGGCGCACCAATCAATGAGTTCTTCCGATGCTTCAATATCCTCCCTAATGGAGTCATTTCAGGGGTGAGCGTTCCCCAAATGAAATAGTGCAAAAATAGTGGCAACTATTTTGTCAGGTATGATAATAGAAAGCTCAAAAGGGAACATATGGGGATAATAACATTAGCAATGGAAGTATTACTGTCTTTTCAAGGACATTCCTAACATTAAAACACTCGATTCAATTGCTGCTGTAGGTCTCTGCATGCAGGCAGCCGTGCACAAAGTAAATGACAGCCGAAAGCAGCTCGTGTCTGATTAGGCAGGGGTTTTTTAATTGGAGAAACACCTTCGTTCCCAAAAATAGTTGAGGAATAAAGTGAGAACTAAAGCAGATTGTGTTGTTCAGAAGTTTCATATCTACATAGAATGTTTTCCAGGAGGAATTTATCTACACCTTTTGGAGTCCAGCATGCATAAGGCATAAACTCAGCTGAATGGACATAGTGATGTAGGAAGATTATTCCCAGGGACCTCAGAGTCTCTTGTCTTCTTGAAGCTGACTGGTGTGAAGAAACAGTAGAATGGGTGGACATTACCAACAGTACAAAAAACTGGGCCTATCCCACCCCTTCCTTGGTGTGTATCTCAGGGTAGGTATGGCAGCCTCATTCACTACAGCTTCTGCCTCTCTGGGATGGGTTAATAATACCAACAGAGCTAATGTAAATGTTCATTTGTGTGATATGCACTGCAAAGAACAACTGGGGCACTGAGTGTGCTTAAGTGGTGATCTCTTGCATTGCTATCAAGCAATTCCTTGTTCTGCCCACCAGACAATGGACCTGCTCACCGTCCTTCCAACATTTCCACTGAATGTCCAAGTGCACTAGGTGAACGCTGTTTCAAAGGTCACATCTGCTTTGACAATAATGGTTTTATACCACTATTTGTTCTTACAAGTTACAAGCCTGAGTTAGTTCACTCAGCATAATGCTTTTTAGCATCTTCTGGCCTAGTGGACAGAAAGTGATGCTTCCGAGCCCAAGGTGGATGATTTTAATCTGTGGCTCTCAGGCCTAGTTCAGATTGTTTTTCTGTTAAATATTCTTCTAGGTGGTATAGAACTGGTCTGTGCATGGCCATACAGAGGTAACTCATGGTTGCTGTGATGCTGAACACTATGACACTGATGTGCCAAATGCAATAAAGGTTACCCATGGAGGACAGAGTTTGCTGGAGCTTCCAGAGTAAAACAAACTTGGAAGGAGGAGTGGCATCCACTTCCAAAATGGCTTGCCTCCAGAAACTCTATGAACAGTGTTCAGGCTTTTTGTTCATAGGGTCACTATCAGTCATCTGTAACACAATGGCACCCAACAACAACACCATGTTATATATTAATTTTTAAAATCATTATTCCTGACTGCAAAACAGACATCCATCATTTTCAATGATGAACATTTGGTCTGTTTCCATGTTCATTCTATTATTAACAGCTTTACTTTGCACTCTTGGTACCAGCAGCCGGAAAATCAAGAGATGAATTGTATTAGAAAAGTCTGCTGTCAAGAACCTCTCCAGAGTACTAAGGAGCAACGACGTCAGTCTACAAACTAAGGTGTGCCTGATCCAAGCCATGGTCTTTGCAATTACTTGCTATGTTTTAGAGAGCTTGACAATAAAGATAAGAGAAGGCAAATCAATGCCTTTGAGCTGTAGTGCTGGAGAAGCGTATTGAACATACTATGGACTGCCAAGAGAACAAACAAGCCTGTCTTGGAGAGAGTGAAACAAAGTTTCTCCTTGGAGGCAAGGATTTTGAAGCTCTGTCTCTTTGGACACATGGCCAGGAGGGATGAGTTCTTGGAGAAGGATATCATGCTTGGAAGGGTATTGGGATAGCACAAGAGAGGAAGACTCTGGATGAGATGAACTGAAACGATAACTGGTGTGTCAGAGCCAGTGAGACTGGTTCTAGACAGGACAGGCTTGATAGCCATTGTACATAGGGTCACTATGGGTCACAGGGGGCTCAGTGGCACGTAATAACAACATGCATCCATCCATACCCTTCTTTGTAACTGTCAGTGTTAGCAGGGTAAATACAGCTAGACCACAAAATAAAAATTTTGGGTTTCAAGCTCACCATGGGCAGACTGGACCATGGCAAGTTGCTGAGACACTGGGACCCTTCAAAATCCTGCAGGGATAAACCAGGATGTGAAACCATCAACAGAAAACATGGTGAACCGAGCACACAGCTGTGGTTGCTTCCAAGAGGGCGGGACGGTAAGTGACACCAGCCTTCCTTCATCCACACACAAAGAGCATCACCCTTTCATTATCCGGAAGATGCAGAACTGTTAATACAGAAGGCTGCGTGAAATCCAGAGTTTCCATGTATACAGAAAAGAAAGGAGAAAAAAAAGGCATAAAAAACCTCCAAAACCGAGGCTCCAATTTTTTTAAACAAATGACTTTGCTTTTAACTGTTATTTACTGGATTTTATGGCTTAGTGTTAACCAAAGTCGTAAAACACAATGACTTCAACTGTGAAAAAGTAACAGTGCTTTTCAATTTTTATTCCCAGAATAGCAATGCATGGTTTTAATGTTTAGTTGGGATTATTTGAGTGTTCAAATATGTGTTATAAATTTCTGCAGAAATTATAATTAATCCAAAAGGGAAAAAATAGGAAATACATTACATCCCTGCTGTCTTTCTAACCTCAAGCCAGTAACAAGGCCATTTATCCCCACGACCCCACCTTGCGGCTCCGTCCCTGCCAATGAGGCTGATACCAACCTCACAGGGGCCCTTTTAGGGAAGAGCAAACTCGAATTTCTATGTCTTCCAGTACTGCACAACCCACCCAGACGTGTGTGATAGATCTTCCCTATAGGAAATGTTTCTACCTTGTCTAATTTCCTGGCAGGATTGAGTAGTTCTTACTAAAAGCAGCATAAGCTAAGTTTCCTCAAGCCAGGCAAGTGCCACTTTTGAAAAGCAGAAAGTACTTCTTTCGCTATTGCTGTTGTTAGTTGCTGGTGTTGTTTGGTGCCATTGAGTCAACTGTGGTTCACGAGCACCCCATGTGAGCAGAGCAGAGAAGGGATGTCAACCACTGAGTTTTGAAAGCACCTTACCAGGTCTACAATGCGTCACTGGGTGTGTTCAAGCTCACTTTTCAGCATTTTGTCCAGAATTTAACCATTTATATCACCAAGGAGGAGACTCTAGCTTGTGCTCCTAGAAGACAGATTTTTCACACCTGATTTGAGGCAGAAATAGAGATTAGTGGCAAGAAGCTGTTCTGCGATCCTGAACATATGCAGTTCAAGGCCACCAGCTGCTCCACAGGAGAAGGATGGGCAGTCTCCTCCTGTGTGATTCACTGCCTCTGAAAACCTGCTGGAGGGTCAGCTATGGGTTGGTTCTGACTCTACAGTGCTAACAACAACAACAATAACAATATACCTACAGAGCTGCCTGAGGTCCGAGTTGAAGGAGGAGGCTTTGGGGACATCTGGCTAGATGTGCCCTGACTCATAGCATTAACCTAGCATCAGTAGATGCCCTTACAGACAGTTGACCGTGACCTTAGCCCAGTTTCTTTCATGTTCACATCCAGTAGGAGAGTCTGCGGAGTCTCACAGGTTTTGCCCCAGCACTTTCTGGAGGATCCTGCCACTGTGGCAGCCAGCCTGTGTGCCGCCTTGAGACTGCCTTCTGCTCTGCCTCCTTGTGCCCAGGCAGGGACTGCGGTGTGTGGTATCCATCTGCCGAGTAATTACGTTAATTTGAACTAAAGCTCGGATAATCGCCCAGCATCTGGTGAGAGTCACAAGCCCTCTAGTGAGGTGATGAGATTAGTGGGCCTCTGTGGAACAGATACAGACCATACCCTTGGCTTCTAAGACTTCCAGTGGAGGTGACTCACAGAAAGCAATGAGCCAGAACATTCCTCCCCACCGAGAATAAATGGAAGAAGAAAGAGAAGAAAGGAGGGGCTCGTGGATAGAGAGTACATTCTCCACGAATGCTTGTGGGGTCTCTGATCATCGTGAAAGTGATAGAATGCAATCAAGGACAATTTTGGCAAAGGCAACAGTCATGTATTAGAAGAGCATTTATCATGAGGATATTTCCAGCATCTTATCCTCCAGTTCAATGACAGGAAGATGGACAGGGACGACCACATCTGCCACACACTTACCACCTATCAGGACCTTGCATTAGACATGCCCTCTATTGCATAAAGTCACCTTTCTTGCAAATGGGGAAGAGAGGAATATCTTCCAGTCAGTCATTCTTCTAATTCCTGGCACCGACTGAAGAGCACATCCAGGGCTGCATCTGTTAGTTGAAACATGTCAGCTGGTATCTCATCGATTCCTGGTGCTTTGCTTTTTGCCAGCACCTTCAGTACAGCTTGAACTTCATCCTTCATTACCACTGCCTCTTGTTCATATGATACTTCCTGAAATCTTTCCCTATCAACTAGTTCTTTTTCTTACAGAGACGTTGTGTATTCTTTCCATCTTCTTTTGGTGCTTCCTGGATCATTGACCATTTTGCCCATAGCATCTCTCAGCATTGCAAGTCAAGGCTTGAATTGATTTTTTAATTCTAATTTTAGCTTGAGAAATGCCAAACAATTTCATCCCTTTTTATTCTCTGACTCCAGCTCTTTTGACATTTAGTTATATTTTTGCTTTGTCCTCTCAAATTGCTCTTTGAAATCTTCTGTTCAGCTCTTTTATTTAGCCATCACTTTCTCTTGGTTTGGCTTCTCAACCTCTTATGCTATTTTCATAATCTTTTCTGACATCCACTATTGGATATCTTTCCCCTCCTCTATCTCTGTAATAACCTTTGTTCTCTTTATGAATGATATCCTTAATACCCTTCCCCAGACCCTCTTGAATTTAGATGGGATAGACTCAGGGTCTTATTTTTTTTTCTTATGAACTAGTTTGGGGGGCTTGGGGTATATTTTTGTTTGCTTTATTTTATACCAGTTTATTTGCACTAGTTTTAATTATCTTCAGCTTCAACTTGAACTTGCATATGAGTAATTGACGGTCTGTTTTACAGTCAACATCTGGTCTGGTTTTGACTGCTGATATTACACTTCTCTAAAGATTCACTCAGTCGTTAAAACAGCTAGAACAGTACATACCCAGGGAACTGTGAGAAGATCAAGCACAGTTTAGAAGAGGCTGTGGAACCAGGGATATCACTGCTTATGTCAGATGCATTCTGGCTGAAAGCAGAGAATACCAGGAGAATTTTGTATTTTATTGACTATGCATAGGCATTTGAGTGTGTGGATTATCACAAACAATGGCAAAAATAGAGAAGAATCAGAGTCCCAGAAAATTCATCAATAACCTGAGTTATGCAGACCACACAACCTTGCTTGCTGACAGTGAGGAAGGTATGAAATGCTTACTTGAAGATATCGAGAACTTCAATATGGATTACACCTCAACATCAAGAAGGCAAAGATCCTCACCACTGGACCAACAGACTACATCGTGATAGAGGGACAAAGTACTGAAACTTCATCTTCCAACAGCCAGGAGATTAGGAGATGTACTGTTCTGGGAAAATTCACTGTCAGGAAACTCTCCAAAATAACTTAAGATCAATGATATCAGCTTGAAGACTAAGGTGTGCCTAATTCAGGTCATGACATTTTCAATCACTTGTTATGCTTCTAAAAGCTGGACAGTGAATAAGGAAGGCAGAAGAAGAATTGATGCCTTTGAGATGTGATGTTGGAGAAGAGTACTGAATATCCCGTGCACTGCGAAACAAACAAACAGATATGTCTTAGGAAAGCAGCTGCCAGGATGCTCCTTAGTAGCAAAGATGGTGATGCTTTGTCTCTCATACTCTGGACGTGTTGCTGGTAGAGGCCCTTCCTTGGGAAGGGACATCATATTTGGAAAGATGGAGGGTCAGCAAAAGATAGGAAGACCCTAAACCAGATGAATTGACACAGTGACTACAGCAATGAGCTCAAATGTGCCAGAGATTGTGAGACTGGCACAGGATAGGCCAGAATTCAGGTCTGTTCATAGGACTGCTATGAGTTTTACTTGACTTGATGGCATATAATAACGACAACAATATGCACAAGGCCACATCGCTGAGGAAGGAAGAGTTGAGATGCTCATCTAACTTTCAAACATGCAGTGGCTTGTATACTAGAGGTACAACGATGCCTGAGAGGCTGACGGATTTTACCAAAGTAGCAACTTTTCTTTGTGACAGAAAAAATGTGAGCATCCTTTGTCATTTACAAAATTAGAGAGCCCAAGAGAATGCTTGATCTTTTGCTTAAATACTTATCTTTGTGCAAGGAATGGAGAGAAAGAGAATAGCATCAGCGTTTAACCAGAACTCTTTTTTTTTCAGAACTCTTTTTTGAAGATCATTGTTTCTTCAAAAGGTTAGACCAAGACACAGTTATCCCAAAAGTAAGATCATTCATTTCTAGATCACGTAAAAGAATCCATGCAAGATATCATGAAAATAAGGAATCCTTATCCTTCTTATATTTTTTAGGGTTTTTTCTTATATTTTTATTCTTGTTGTTGTTATATGTTTTTGTCATGTGCCATCAAGTAGGAAACCACTCTTCGCTGGCCTTCCAGTGTTGTTTTGGTGTCTTTTTTTCCAAAGCAGTAAATCACATGGGAGGAGATTGCCTGTTTTTCTTCCATGAAGCAATTGGTGGATTTGAACTGCATGCGTTCGGGTTGGCAGCACAGCTCTTCACCATTTAGCCACTAATTGGTACCACATTAATTAGGAGGTCACTCAGCTCCCACTTAGTAACTGAGGGAGACAGAAAACCTTCCACCTGTCCTGGTGGAAACAGCACCCAGTTGTCTTCTTGCAATGACAATGACTAACTCAGTGACCAGAATAGAGCAGAATCCGGTACAGCTGGGAAGGAAGTCCTTGACCTAGTCCTGTAGACCAAGAAGTCAATGCAAAGAACTTAGACCATTCAGGCTGTCCGTGGCATCTTCACAGCAGAGACAAGAGCACAGGCTTCCTGGAGCCCAAAGCTGGAAACCTTCCCTACTTAGCAAAGGAAAATTTTTAAGCATAGAGAGTTGGGCATGGATTTTAAAGTGGGCAATGACATCTCTAAGACAACAAACAACAACAAAAGCCAAACCTATTGTCATCAAGACAGTCCTGGCTCATAACGACCTTCCATTGGGTTTCCAAGGCTGTCGATCTTAATAAGAGGAAATGACCTATCTTTCTCCAGAGGAGTTATGCTGTTGAACTTGAACCACTGAAGATGTATGGCTTTTTGAACACAATACAAACAATGCCATCAAAGTATCACTATAATAAAGGGATAGAATAAAAGCTAGATTGTAGCAAACCAAAGAAATACTAAAAAATCACCATTGCTATTCATAGACTGTGTAAGTGATCAGATTATCATTCCTAGAGGCGGTCTCTTTTCCAAGAGTTCTAAAGTGAACATGCCAGCTTGCTGTCTTCATAGTTGTAAAAACAATCAATGCACGTGCAACCTCATGGAATTTGGTTCCTTAGGTTGTAAGTTTGCAGTGTTGCTTTTGTGATATCTCTCAAATAATGGACCTGATAAAATGTGCAAAGTTTCTGTTTGACCTTATACTTTGTATGATGTATGGGTAGTCAGAACGTGCAAGTGTCTACTCAAGGTACAAGAATTTGTCTCTATTCACCTGATGCAAAAGAGGAAGAAGAAGAATTAAGAATTGAAGTTTGTAAGAGAATGTGTGGCCAGTTACTTTCATGAACCAACTTCCTTCTTTGTCATGAGACCAGAAGCACTGAATGCTACATTGCTGTCATGACTTAACACTTTGATAAAAGAGTCCATAGAAAAATTTCCATCAAAAGGGGGAACATGTAGAACAGAATTTCAAATTTTCTTAGACCCCCATACCTTGTAAGGCTACTGAAGCTAATTGAATGCCTGAAGCAATTCCCCTAAGATATCTTTGAACCTTAAACAAAAAATATCCTAAGGCTTCTTAACTATCTTAACTAGTAAAAAGATGTTTTTCTTACGCATGCCATTCTTATGAAAACAAGTTTACAGAAGTAACTTGAAATAGTAGGAGGCACCCAGTGTGTATTAATTAGGAAGGAACAACTCAGAAAATAAAAGTCAATGATCACACAGCTAAAAGAATGTAATCAATACCACTGAACTGTGCACATAGAATATGCTGAATTGGTGTATAATTTGCTGTGTACATTCTCAATAACAAAGCAAAAAAAATAATGAAAACTACATCTACGTTCAGGTATTTGAGGAAACACCAAACTGCCATCCAGAGTGGTTGTACCATTCTACAATCCCACTAACAGTGTATGTGTTCCTATCTCACTACATCCTCTCTAACATTTATTACTCTTTGTTCCACTGCTTGGAATATAAGAAAATAAGAACTGAGACACAAATGGGGACTTGTACACCAATGTTCATAGCAGCGTTATTCACAATCGCAAGAACATGGAAACAGCCCAAATGTCCAACCACAATGGAATGGATTATGAAACTAGGATACATTCACATGATGGAATACTAATGCAGCACACAGGAACAATTGTTTTGTAAATACTGAGTGGACTAAGTCAGACCCCTAAGGACAAATATTACATAAGACCATTATTGTAGAAATAGGTAACTAGTAAAATGTGTATGAGGATCCTGGCGGGGAGAGAGGAGAGGATGGGCGGGGGGAGATGTTAATCATAGGGTCTAACAATTTGATGGGAGGAGGGAGGGCTAGGTTATAAGGAAATGGGAAAGATCCAGTGTGAAAAGCAATGTGTACAATCTTTGTAAGGAAATCAGTATAAAATAAAAATTGTTGTGAAAAAATAATTTAACAAAAAAAAAAAAAACCAATACAAAAACCCCACACCTACAACAAACTCAGTTCCTTCTTTGCTATCTGTCATCAGCCCATCGCATTCTGAGAAAACGCAAAACTCTGATTGGCTCCTAGTTGACTCTCCTGCAGTTATCTGAGCCTTCGAATGCCAGCGAGGAGATTGTTCATCTTTTTCCTGCTAAGCCCCTGGTAAATCTGAACCACTAGAGAGGCGTAACCTCTGGGTGGGCAATATAACCTCCTTACAGAGGTCTGTACGATACACACCCACACACTTAGCGAGTATCCTTTGATTCATTTGATTAATGGGTGATTGACTGATTGATTGACCCAGTGAGTAAATGAGTGAGTCAATGACCCTTCAAGTGATTGACAAATATGTCTCATGTCAAAAAATCACTAAGGGGATCCTTTTCATTAATGGCAGTGGGATTGATGGATGGCTTATCCTTAGGGAAAACTGCAAAATAAAGACAGTTGTTGTTATGTGCCATCAAGTCGACCACAACTCATAGCAACCCTATGTACGACAGCTCTGAACCCTGCTCTGTCCTAGGTCAATCTCATTGTCTCTGACACACCTACTCTCATTATCCCAGTTACTATGCCAATCCATTTTATCCAGGGACTTTCTGTCCTGCACATTCCCTCCACCCTTTCAAGTCTGATGTCCTTCTCCAGAGACTAGTTCCTCCCGACAAAATGCCCAAAGTATGTGAGATGGAGCTTCAGAATCCTTGCCTCCAAAGGACAGCTTGGCATCATCCTCTCCAGGGTAAACCTGTCAGTTCTCTTAAATTATCTCATGGTATGTTCCACACTCTTTTCTAACAACACAACTCAAATGTATCGATTCTCCTTTTGACCTCTTTGGTTATTGTTCAACTCTCTGACGCGATTATATGTAATTGTGAAGACTGGGGTGTGGAGTGAGTGCACCTTAGTCTCTAGACTGACATCCTTGCTCTTTAGCACTCCGGAAGGGTCCCTGACAGTGGATTTTCCTAATGCAATTCATTCTTTGATTTCTTGACTGAGAAAGGAGTAAAAATGAATAGACAGTTAAGAGAGATCAAAACAAAAAGTAATGCACAAAAAGGGAGTTGATTTGACACAATTAATCACATTAATCAATGGCAATTAAGGTTCTAAAACGACTTTTTATGAGTGATTGTCTGAAAAAGAGTATCATTCATAACCCTTCACTAGAGTAAGTCAATTAAGAAATAACAGTGTTTTTGAAACTTCTTGGCCTCTTCAGTTTCCATCCTCTGCAATTGCATTAGCAGGAGTAGCGGAGCGGAAAATACTGTGGACGGTTTGTCCAGAAGCTCTGGATTAGTCCAAGAGAAGACGTTTTCATTGAGAAGACTAGCTATGAAATCCAGAGTCTCCATGGAAAAGTGGAGTCCATGCAAACGATCCGATGTTTGACTTCAGACAGCCAGAAGGGAAGGGCTCTTTCCTAAGGTGCCTTCCAGGATCATGGAAGTTTTTTGAGGACATCTCTAAAAACAGTGTCACAGAGAATGTAAGCCCACCGGCTTCCTGAGCAGTGTTCACTGGGAACATACCACAGTTCAGGGGGGAATCCTCTGAAGAAGCCCAGAGTAAGCTGTCCCAAAGTCAACAGTGACCATAAGACGCCACTCACAACTCTGCTGGGTGGGACCTGCGACTTCTTTGGAAGAACTGGTCTACCAAGCTCCCCTCTCTGCATTGGCTCTACCCTTTCCCAGGCCACATATTCTTATTGTAGTTCTAAAAAGGAAAGAGTAGTCAAGAGGACAAAATTTCTCATTACTGTAGAGACAGCCTTGACAATGCCCTTCACACACTCTTCAAGACAGATTGTCAAATTCAAAACTTGGATTACAGGGAGTGTGAGAACTTTAGCTAGTTATTCTCATGCAACAAACAGAGTTGCTTTACACCAGCTTTGGAAGAGGTATGCAGGTTAAATAAACAGGAATGTAGGAGGAGCAGACATCCAAGCATCGTGTGTGTGTCTGTGTGTGTGTGTGTGT
>NW_006399875.1:2046339-2047953 GCF_000299155.1 Elephantulus edwardii
CTCCCAAGGGTGACGTCCCTCTTCAAGGACTAGTCCTGTCTTGCAAACATGCCCCAAGTATGGCAGACGAAGCTTCAGAATCCTTGGCTCCAAGGAGCAGCCTGGTCTCACACTTTTTAGGATGAACCTGTTTGTACTCCTAGCAGTCCATGATATATTCCATACTCTTCTTCAGAAAGATCCTCAAAGACATCAATTCTCCTTCTATCAGCCTTAGTCATTGTCCAGCTTTCTGAGGCATGGCAAGTAATTGCAAAGACTGTGGTCTGAATCAGGTACACCTTAGTCTCCCGACTGACATCGTTGCTCTTCAGTACTTTGGAGAAGTCTCTGACAGCAGATTTTCCCAATGCAATTAGTCTTTCAATTTCCTGGCTGCTGGTGCCAAGAGTGTTAATTGTGGAGCCAACTAAACTAAAGCTGTTAATAATCACAATCTCTTCACGATCTATCATGAGGCTACCAATCTGCCCAGTGGTAAGAATCTTTGTTTTATTAATGTTGCGCTTCAATCCATATTGAAGGCTATAGTCCTTGACCTTCTGCAGCAAGCACTTCAGGCCCTCGTCAAAAGTAGGGACATGATACAATTACTTTTGTTTGTTGTTTGTTTAAACTATTCATATTAATTTGCTTACAAAATGGGAATGTATTGTGTTTCACACTATTCACATTGAGTTTCATACAGTAATTCCCTTGCATTATGTTTTATAAAATGAATCAAAATTGAATCGATTGAGAAATAATTTTACACTCACACAATGGAATACTGTGCAAAACACAGGAGTAGTAGTAGTAGTAGTTGTTGTTGTTATGTGCCTTCGAGTCACTTGCGACTCATAGTGATCCTGTGTACAACATCTCTAGACTCTACTATGTCCTGTGCCAATCTTACTGTCTCTGACACACCCACCCCGATTACCCCAGTCAGTGACTCAATCCATCTCATCCAGGCTCTTCATCTCCTATGCTGTCCCTCCACCCTCCCAAGCATGATGTCCCTCCCTCTCCAAGGACTGGTCTTTCCTTGTAACATGTCCAAAGTATGTCAGACGAAATGCTTTTCACAATAACCACCTAACATGGTTGGGACTAGAGAGAATTATGTGAACTAACTTAGTCCCATAAGAACAAATACTGCAAAAGGCCATTATAGCAGAACATGTAGCAGGATCCAAGGCGGGGAGGGTGGAGAAGAGGGAGAGGATGGGTGGGCATGGGGAGTAAGGGAGTGGGGGTTGTTAACTGTAGGGTCTCATACTTTGATGAGTGGAGTGAAAGGTGAGTTAAGGAAATGAGTTAGATCCAGTGTAGAAAAACAATGAATACAAACTTGGTAAGTAAACCAGTATAAAATAAAAATTTTATTTAAAAAAAATCATCATCCCAGCGCTGGCTGAAAATCGCCTGTGACTTCATCCATAGCCACTGGTGAGAGTGCCCAGAGCCATCAGGGGCTTTAAGCTAGTTCCCCACTGCTGTGGTGTGGACAGCTGAAACTCAGGCCCTGACAGGCACCTGGGGGGGGGAACCCAGACTCTACTTCATGCTCTGCTGGAGAAGGAGGGGCAGTCTCCTGTACCAGTCAGATCCAATTTGACGGTACACACACAC
>NW_006399875.1:2048448-2076785 GCF_000299155.1 Elephantulus edwardii
AAAAAAATATTTAAAAAAATCTTCGTCGTTGGACTATGTTTATCATTACCCAGTCTTTTCAGGTCCCCAAGAGATCTTTCTCATTTCCTGTACACCCTTCCCTCTACCCAACAAATTGTGCAGCCCTGTGTATGTATTATTTCCTGAAGGCGTAGGTAGATTGTAGGCAGGGGGACTGTCCGGATATAATCACAGATCAAAAGCCGGACACACACTTACCCTTGCTGAACTCCTGTGTCTTCTTAAAAATGCCAAGCAAGCCAGTGGGTTTCTGAAAAGGTCCTGATAGCAAGATGACTCCTGGTCCCACTTAGGGTTTTAGAGGGCTCTGCAGTCTAGTTAAACAGGTTTGCAAACTCTCAGAGAAAAGGGTTTCTTTTCACAAGTCTGTTGCTGTAACAGGTTAACTTATTGTACTTCCATTGCATCGTTAGAGTTTACAAGGATGGCTACATTTTAGTGCAAAGCAAATTAAGCATTAATAAGCCCCTTTCCTTCAAAGCTTGTTTATATAGTTTCTCATTTTCCCTTTTTCTCCCTGCCTTAGGGTGAATGTTGCCCAATTTCATGTCAATGAGCTTATTTCCCCATCACATGGACGTATGGTGTTTTTGGGATTTTACCCCTTATTTCTCTCGCAGAGTCTAGATTGAGAAATTACGGTACAATTTCACGATGGAATACTATGCAGCACACAGGAGCAATGATTTTGTAAATTATTACCTAACTTGGGAGGGACTGGACAGCATTATGCTGAGTGAACTAACTCAGTCGCGCAAGGATAAATATTGTATAAAACCTTTTTTGTAGAATGAGTATAAGGATCCAGGAGGGGGTGGGAGAGGCTGGAAGCAGAGGGATGTGATGTGCAGGGGGAGGGGAGGATTAATCATTAGGTTGTACAATTTGATGGGGGGGTGAGGTAAATAATTTGTTCAAACTTGTATCCTAATTTTGTAAATAAACTAGAAGAAAAAATAAAATGAAAAAAGAAGTAAATGAACTGGGGAGGAGGGTGGAGAAAACAGGGCAACAATGAATGAATGAGAACCCAAAATCTCTGTAAATGTTCATTAAAATGAATAAAATGTAGTAATAATTTAAAAAAAGAAGTAAATAAAAAAGAAAATAAAATGGGGGGCTGGGTATTTTCAGTGAATTGTGTGTTTCGCTTTATTTTGTTTATTGGAGGAACTCTTTGTTGTCTTTTGCTCTTACGTGGCTACTGCTTCTGCTAGGGTGATGGATAATAATAACAATAATTCCTTTGTTTTGTTTTTAATTTTTTTACTTTATTTTATTCTTTTGTGTGTGTGTGTGTATTTGTGTGTGTGTGTACCGTGAAATCAGGTCTGACTGGTACAAGAGGAGGTTGTACCTCCTTCTCCAGGGAGCAGCTAGTAGTTTCGAACCACGTACCTCTGGGGTTGCAGTGCAGCTTCTTGCCACTAGGCCAAGGGTTGAAGGCAAACTGTGGTTGCTTGTCCTACGCATGTAAACACGATCAGTTTGAATTGCTTATGTTTATACACAGCAGTCACAGCGGTAAGCAATCTGCAATTCTCTAAGCAGTTTCCCTTTTTATTTTTTATAGTTATTTTACTTAAAGTTTACAGAAAGATTGGGCTTTCATTCAGTTTTTTTAATATATAATTTCAAGTTACTTTGTATTTGGTTTTACATCATTATTAAAGCAAATACAGATTTTTGAAAATGTTATTATTGTAAAATCTGAAAAAAGTGGGTGCATAATACACAGTTTTGTAAATGAAGTTAATTGAAAACTAAAACACGAATTTTTGCATACTAATGCTATTCAGTAAATAACTCATGTAGTTACTATGTCTGATTTGAACATAGGTACACCAGTGCTCATTCCTACCTGAAGTCCAAGGACCATGGCGTGCACTGCAGGGCTGGCTCCTGATTGGACTGGTGAGAGGTTTGAGCGCATCCCAAGGCACTAGCGGAGAAGATCTTGGTGATTTACTTCTTCCAAGTGGCCAGGAAAGGCCTGTGGGGCAGCTCTGGAGGTGTGGTCCATGGGGAGGTGCGCTGCAAATCCAAAGACTGCATGTCTGTGGTGGTTTGAAGCCACTAGTGACTCCATGGGAGGAAGAAGGACAATCTACTGCTACTGTGGCTACAACCTCAGAAATCCAATAGAAGGTCACTGTGGATCAGAAAAGACTCCCTTGCAGTAAGGTTTTGACCAAAATCCTGGGGAGCATAATTCCACTCTGACACACGTAAGTCAAAACAACAAGTCGTTATCCTCCAGGAAGAACCAATTCATAGCTGATCCTCTGAGAAGTTTCCAGAGTCTGTAAATCATACAGGATGAGAGTGTCCACCTATCTACTGAGGACCCACTGCTGGATTGAAACCCTTTCCCTTTGGGTTGGCAGCTCAATTGCTTATCTACTAGGCTGCCAGAGCTTTCTTGACACTTGGAGTCCCTGACGGAGTCTCATCAATATCCTGTGTTATGCAGATGACACAACCTTATTTACTAAAAGTGAGGAGGACTTCAAGCACTCATTGCCTAAGATTAAGGTATGAAGCCTTCAGTATGAATTGCATCTCATTATCAAAAACACAAAGTGACCCTGGAGGGCATTATGCTGAGTGAAATACCTCAGCCACAAAAGGACAAATACTGCATAATGCCACTGTTATAAAATAGGATGGACATTGGGATTGGGGGAAACTAAGAAGAGAGAGGACAAATGATGTACATGGCATTGAAACAGATGAGGGAGAGAACTGTTTCAAAGGAATATATGATCAGATTCTATATGCATGAAAAGAGACCAGAATAAGAGCTGCCTGGTAAAGTGGACTGGGAGAAGGAGGGATTGTATAACAATGAAATATTTTTTTTTCAAAGAGAAAAGATAGCTGGTGGGAGGGGTAGGCAGGGAGAAAAATTGTGCAACAATGAACGAATGGGAAAAATAAAACAAAAAATTTTACCACTACACCAATAGACGATGTCATGATGGATGGAGAGGAGATTTAAACTGTCGATAGCTTCATCTTGCTTGGATCCAGAATTAACACCCTTGGTACCAGCAATCAGGGAATTGGAAGATGCAGTACACTGGGAAAATCTGTAGTTAGGGACTTTTCCAAATTATTGAGGAGCAGTGATGTCAGTGTGAGGACTAAGGTGCATCTGATTCTGGCCATGATCTTTCCAATTACTAGCTATGCATTTGAAACCAGGACAATGAATAAGGATGACAGAAAAAGAATTGACACTTTTGAGCTATTGTGTTAGAGAAGAGCACTGAACATCCCATGGACGGCCAAGAGAACAAACAAACAAGTCTTGAATAGGGTGTAGCCAGAGTGCTCTTTGGAGGCAAGAATGATGAGGCTTCACCTCACATATTTTGGGTATGTTGCTAGGAGGGGCTATTCCTTGTAGAAGGACATGATGCTGGGAATGCTGGAGGGGCGGTGAAGGAGAAGAAGACCCTCAACCAGGTAGATTGACACAGTGACTGCTGCAATGGGCTCTTGTGTGTCAGGAAGTGTGAGGATGGCACGGACAGAGCAGGGTTCAGATATTTTGTTCACAGGGTGGCTATAAGTCATACTTGTCTCAACGGCACCTAACAGCAACAACAAGTCATAATTGACTCAAAGACAACTTTTGTTTTTCCATCTATGTGTTCTGCTTCGCCCCCCCCCCCCAAGGTAAAGAAGACTCATTAGTCTGTATCCACTGACAAGGTCTTTGATCTCAGAGGTAGAAGCCTCCCCTTCCTCCCTTGTCAGCCATGTAACTGGCCAGTATCTTAGGCCCAACTATGACCCTGGGATTTATGGACTGGTCTTAGATCCTCCTTAAAGTTTCAGGCCTATATATAGACAAAATAATGTTTCCCAAAGGAAAGGAAAAGGATGTACCAGCCATAATTTGAAGGTGGTTCTTTGTAAGCAAATCCAAAATTAATAGTGTTATTTTTGTCAGATAAGCTGAAGCTTCGTCTGACATACTTTGGACATGTTGTAAGGAGGGACCGTCCTTGGAGAGGGACATCATGCTTGGGAGGGTGGAAGGACAGCGCAGAAGAGGAAGACCCTCGATGAGATGGATTGATTCTGTGACTGGGGTAATGGGGGTAGGTGTGTTGGAGATGGTGAGATTGGCACAGGATATGGCAGAGTTTAGGGCTGTTGTATATTGGGTTACTATGAGTCGCAGGCAACTCGACAGCACATAACAAAAACAACAACAACAATCATCAAGTTGTCTTCATCCTATCATGATACTTTGCACAACAGAACAAAGCGCTGTCTCATCCTGCGCCATCCTCACTATCTCCATTTTGGTCAGATCCTTTGTTCCAGTGCCTGTGAACCCATCTCTTTGAACAGCTTCACTGACATTCTAGTCTTCCCAGTGTAACGTCCTTCTCTAGGAACTCGTCTCCCTTGACAACATGCCCTAGAAGGTAGGTTTGATCTGCCCACCTTTAAGTCAACAACCAATCACAGACAGACTGTGCCACCGAGGACCATCTCTGCAGGTGAAGAGTTTACTGCATTCTCACCCATGGGGGTGGGTTAGGAGGATGGGAGAGGCTTGTGTCTAATCTCCAGTCAACACGCACCTAATACGACGTTACTGTGGAGCCCGTATACTACTGTGCTCATCATGCTTCCAACTCCATACCTAGAAGGTCAAGAGCTGACTCAGTCAGTAAGCGACCTGAAGAGTTGCAACATCCAGAAATGCCATCAGACTCACTGTCATGGTGTAAATGCAGTGGGATAAGTATGTAAATCATGAGTGCATCTCACATACTTGAGCCATGTGATTGTGGCTGGGAGGGGCGCACCAGGAGAAAGCCATCAGACTTGGTAAAGAGAGAGTCAGTGAAAAAGAGGGTGATTTTCAGCGAGAAAGAGGGCAATCTTCAGTGAGAAAGAGGGCTATCTTCGGTGAGAAAGAGGGCTATCTTCAGTGAGAATGTTTGGCACAATGAATGCAACTCTGACCTGTCTCACTGCAGAAATGTTTAGATGGCACAAGAACAGGTGGGATTGAGTTCGGTTTTGTAGAGCATCGTTACTACCGGAGCACCTGACAACTCTTCGGCATCTATCAACAATAACAATCCAGTCTGCTGTTGTTGTCGTTAGGTGTGTTACGCACCCTTTGAGGAGATCTGCATCCTGTGCCCGCCTCATCATGTCTGACACAAGTCCATTGTTATGGTCACTGTGTCAATCCGTATATTCCTCTCTTTCACTGACCATATTTCCAAACAGCATGTCCCTCTGCAAGGAACAGTTTCTCTTAGCAACATGTCCAAAACGTGAGACGAAGCTTCATCGTTTTTGCCTCCAGTGTCCCTCTGCAAGGAACAGTCTTTCTTAGTGACAAGCCCAAAATATGTGAGATGAAGCTTCGTCATCTTTGCATCCAAGGAACATTTCAGCTGAACCTTCTCCATGGGGTATCTTTTTTTTTTAATTTTTTTAAGTTATGATTAAATTTTATTAGTTTTAATGAACATTTACAGAGATTTTGGGTTCTCATTCATTCATTGCTGCACTGTTTTCTCTACCCTCCTCCCCAGTTCATTCTTCTTCCCCCCCCGAATGTCTGTTTTAATTGTCCAATTGCCACAGTGCTTGTCGAAGCCAGTTCTGATTGATCTCCTTTGTCAGTGTGTCCTTTGCCATTCCCTATCTTTCCTTCCAAGGCGTATCTTATTATTGTTCTTTTGGCAGTCCAAAAGACTGGATGTTCAGTACTCTTCTCCAAGACCATAGCTCAAAGGCATCATCAATTCTTCTCCTGCCATCCTAATTCACTGCCGAGCTCTCCAGTGACTAGGAAGGGATGGAAAAAATCATGGCCTAAATCCAGTGCACGTTGGTTTTCAAGCTGGCATCACTGAGGGTCTGGGGAATTCCAGGAACATTTAAGAAATGGAAGCCAGTAAAACTCGGGTTTTGCTCAAGTTAAAGAGAAAAGAATGTGTAAACAAATGGACTGACAGTGAAGCAATAACAAACCAAGCAGTCCTTGTCTAAGAAGGGCCACTCCTAGTCCTAAATGCCACAAGACTCTCAGAAACGGCCAAAAGTACTTGCAAAATGAAAGAGTGGAAAGCATGTTTTGGGTGTGAGAAATTAAACCTTCTCCAAAGTTTGTGCTGATGAGTCAGTTTCTGAACTGAGGCTGTAAATCTTTACAGAGCCCCTGACGGGTTCAAAACACTGATCTAGCAGCAGCGCAATACTTACCCCACTGAGCCACCGGGGTTCTTTTGCAGAAACCAGAAGGCTGGGAACAGACTATAGTTTTGCTCCAATCTGAGCCTTCTGAGCTGATGACAGAGCCCTCGGTGAAGAAAACATCTTTGTAACAAGCTTCCATGTTAATTTGAAGAAACCAGTACAGTGTGCTGATTAGGATGAGATCCTGTACTAGGAATCAGACAAGCCTCCCTGTCTCTGAAATGGAGTGTGGTGGGGGGAAATGGTACGTTCAGGTTAAAAGACAGAGATTCTGAACGTGGGATTTACATGAAATTATCACACGGACTTTGATAGAGCCCTGGACCGACTCAAAAGAGCGAGTTTCATATGAGGCTGTCGAGTTCGCTTTGAAAGCTGCCTTGATCTGGCAGCCGTCATCTATTAATTATATTACAGATAAGGTAAATAAAAGCGTGGCGATATGGAGATCATAGCTTTCTTTTTTCTCATGGAGACGAAAGGTATGGTCGCCTGTGAAGTCCGGGGCCGAGCGGCAGGATAAAGGTTCCAGAGCAGGGAGGCTGCATTTGCTGTGACACGTGACGGGGAGATCTGAAGTCCCTCAGCTGAGAGCAGACCTGAAAGGACAGAGCAGATCAGGGAGTACCAGGCGGGCCAGCCAGGACCCAGGCTTTTGGACAGTCTTCTCCTCGGGGAAACTTTGCTTCCAAGTGTATTTTAATTATAGAAATCCCATTGTATGCTAAAGAAAGTCACCAGTACCCTTAAAGATCTACCATTCATGGATCATGCAAAAATAACATTTATCTCAGAAACCAAGCGTCTGACAATAACCTGTGTAGTGACTGTTTTGCAAAAGTTTTCCTAGCCAAGGTAATGAACTGTTCAATGCTATTTCAGAAGGAGATTGCCAGACTTTTCTGCCTAGTCTGTCTTGGTCTAGAAGCTCTGTGGAAACCTGGGCAGCATCCAAGCAACACGTAAGCCTCCCATGGCTGACTTAAGGGGTGGCAGCTCACACAGTACTTTCGTGTAAGAATTGCACCCACCTCTCCCACATGGAAAGACAGAGTTCTGCCACTGAACAAGCAGTACCCTCTCAATTTATACCTGATCTTGAATCATAGGACCACAAACAGATCAAAAAGAACTCATGCTTTCCCTGATATGTGGAATATAATTTTAGGGTCCTAGTGTAAGAAGCATTTCCATAGGTACGGTGCAAATTCACCAGTGCCTCTGTGGGCAAAGGATGGGCGATCTCTTCCTATGTGATTCACTGTCTCTGAAAACCGGCTGAATGGATCTGTTCCAACTTGATGGCACACAACAACCACATAATAATTTGGCACTGTCAGTAAAGACATTAGAGGACAAAGTACCGCCTTGGGAAAAGTCGGCTGTCAGGGACCTCACCAAAGTACTGAAGAGCAATAGTGTCAGCTTGAGGACTAAGGTGTGCTTGATTCAGGCTGTGGTCTTTTCAGTCTCTTGGTTTACATCTGAGAACTGAACAATGAATAAAGAAGACAGAGAAAGAATCGATGCCTTTGAACTGTGGTGATGGAGAAGAGTACCGAGTATCTCACGGACTGCCAAGCGAATGAACAGACACCGTGCTCCTTAAAGCAAGAATGGTGAAGCTTCATTTCACCTGCTTTGAGCATGTTGCTAGAGGCTGGTATTCCTTGGAAAGGGAGATCATGTTAGGAAACGGGGAAGGTCGGCAAAAGAGAAGAAGATCCAAGACAAGAGGGATAGACACAGTCACTGCAGCAGGGGGTCAGGTGTGTCAGAAATGATGAGGATGACACAGGATCGGACAAGTTTGCTATAAGTCATCCCCAACCCAGAGGCAGCTAACAACAACAGCACAGTAATTTGGTTACTGTGCAAGCAGTTAAGCAGAGTCACATCCATCTTTGGGGAAACTCCGGTTTTGTTGAAGCCATCCTGTGCCCTGCCATGGGTTCCTAAGCCGTTGCTCTGCACACTAGAATCTGAAAGCGTATTGCTCAGTGTTCCCAGGCTCCCCATTTGAGTCACTGGGGAGAAGACAGGCAGTCTCAGCCTCAATGCTTAGCAGACACTCCACGTGACACTCAGGAAAAAGTGCTTTTAGAAGATACCATGGCTACCACCACCCTTTGAATGTTTTGCTTCCAGTTCTGGGCTGATGTATGTAGTCAGCCACTCAGGAGTCAGGAGGAAGGATGCAAAATGCACTCCCTGACACTGTCAGAGGGGGTGTCACCGACATAATCTCATGGTGGTGGAAGATGGGGCAGTGCTTCCCAGGAAGGGGTCACCGATGCAGTGATGTCATGAGGGTGGGGGTCAGGCATCACTTTGTCAACACACAACTATTCCTACCATCCATTAGTAATAATGGACAGGTGGAGAGGAAGGTCTCAGCTTGGCCAATGGAGAGGAGAGGTGAGGCGAGGCGAGGAGAGGAGAGGAGAGAGGAAGGGAGGGGAGGGGAGGGAAGGGGATGAGGGAGGGGAGAGGAGGGAAGGGGAGGGGAGGGGAGGAAATGAGAAGGTAGGGGAGGGGAGAGAGGTGGAAGGGAAGGGAGGAAATGAGAGGGGAAGGGAGAGGAGAGGAGAGGAGGGCAGGGGAGGGGAGGGGAGGGGAGGAACTGCAGATTCAGGGCTGTGTAGCACAGTGCTCAGCTCAGCCTGGGCACCTAACAACAAAAATGCATACACATCTCAAGGGGGGGGGCGGGGAATCACGAGTTGCCTGCCTTTGTGAGAAATAAGTTATTTCTTAATGAAGATTTGGTTTAGCACCATATTAGAGACCACTCATGTGAAGAAGAATATTTGAACAACTAAAGAAGTGATCAGGGAGAAGAGATAAGATGAGTAAACAGAACCAAGACATTTTCAAGAATTTGAAACCTTTCTACGAGGCAGGAGTGGTGGGCAGCTGACATCAAGCATTTGTCAAAACCTTTCCTGTCTGTTGTTCAGTGCTATTAGGCAACTGAAACTCCGAACGGCTGTAGGTACACAGAACCAAACACTGCCCAGTTCTACAAAAATCTTCCCCATTTTTGTTGAACTGAATCCCGATGTTTTAACTATCATCTCCATCCATCTCATTGAGGAGCCTCTCTCTTTTTAAAATTTTTTTTCTAAGCCTAATGCTTTTCTTCCAGTATCCAACTCCTCTTTGTAACATCATCAAGCTGGGTCAAACTTAAAATTTCCCCATCCTTCTTTCTAAGGATCCCTCTGGCTTCACTTGTTCCAAGATAAAGGTCCTTATTTTTTTGGCGGTCCACTGCATATTCACTATTCTTGGTAAATACAACTCAAAGACAATTTTTTTTTGTACTATCAATGATTGTTTGCAAATACCTTTTTTTTTTTACTTTACACTGGTTTATTAACAAAGTTCATATACATTGTTTTTCACACTGGTTCTTTCCCATTTCCCCAACACATCAAATTGGGCGACCCTATGATTTACCCCCCCACTATCCTTGCCCCGCAGCTCCCACCCACCCCACCTTGGATCCTCATACTCATTCTATAAGAATGGTCTTACACAGTACTTGGCCTAATGGGAGTCTCAAATGAAACAGTGTAACTCGTTGTATTGTGCTTCCTTTGTTCATGCATTGTAGTTAATAGTTAAAAAGAGAGAGATAGAGAGAGAGATTTATGGCAAATTTGCATTGAGATAAAACTCGATCCCTACCATTTTCCAAAAATATGTGTTCACGGTTTTGTGCTATGTTCTCATAATAGTCTAAACTTTTTTCATAACTTGATTGCACACTTAATAGATGGCAATATCAAAAGTTAAAGCCATTTCATTGAGTCAGAATCAACTCAGATGACCCTCCAGCAGATTCCTGATGCTGTAAGTTGCATGGGAGGAGAATAACCACCCTTCTACCAAGAAGCTGCAAAAGCCCATCAACAAATGAATGGATAGAGAAGCTGTGGTATATCCACACAACGGAATACTACAGTGCATTGAAAAACAAGGAACTCATGCAATACTATTCAAAATGGGTGACCCTGAAGAACATTATGCTGAGTGAAATATCTCAGTCACAAAAGGACAAATAGTGCATAGTGCCACTGTTGTAAAGCAGGATTGACATCGGGGTTGGGGGGAGACTGAGAAAGATGGGATAAATAATGTATACTGCATTGAAACAGATGAGGGAGAGAACTGTTTAAAAGGGATATGTAATTAGGTATTATTGTCATGACAGGAGTCCAGAAAGAAGGCTGCACAATGGGATGGACCTTGGGGGGGGAAGGATTATAAAACAGTGAAAGAATGTTTCTTTAACTTTTCAAAGAGAAGAATGTACTGGGGGGGAGGGGTGGGCAGGGAGAAAAGTGCAACAAGGAATGAATGGAAATCCAAAGTCTCTATAAATTTTCATTGAAATTAATAATAAAAACATTAAAAAAGAAACTACAAAGGTACTCAAATCACCAGAGGGAGTCGGCTTTTACATTAGCAGTGTAAGTTCTTCTGGCTTACGCCTTCAGAGCTCGCTTAACAGAAGGCAATACTATTTAAACATAGTTTCTATTTGCACTAAGAAAAAAACCCGAATACCTGTGATCCACTTTATTGAGGTTTGCACATTAAACTGGTCTGAGTCCAAACCTTCAGAATCATGAAATATGCTCAGGAGTAACACAGAGCGCATCCCCTGACACAGGCTTGAGATCCAGCCTCTGATTTTGCTTCTCTCCATAGGGCCCTCCCTGCGCCCAGGAGAGAAATTGCAGACATGCCTCTTCATTGTCTTCCAGTATTTTTTCAGCAATAACCATCCACTCTTTTCCCAAGATCCAAAGGATGAGGAACCCAGGACAAAAGAGAGGAAAGATACCACTGTCTTCCTAAACACCTAGACATCTTTGCCACAAAAGGAAAGAGGGGTGATAACTGTAACTTTAAATTCCAAACTGCTTTTTAATTATAACTTTTATCTTTTATTTACCTTTTACTTTTGCTAGGATTGTAACAAGAAGCTACAACCAATATGCAGTGTTAGCTCCAGATAAACCAGTTCCATAATTTATTTAAGTAAAAAAATGTGTCAAGCCTATTAATCCCCTTTCCCTAGGGGAGAGAACCCCATAAGCAGTCATGGCGGTTGCAATGGACACACATCTATGAAGCCTCGTGCTCTTGAAACAGTCTGTTGTCAATGCGGCAATGACATCTTCAATTGAAAAATCAATTTTCCCCTCCACTCCTTTTAACCTCTTGTACCATCTTCTGTCTTGCCCTGAATTCCGAGAACATAACTCAACATGAAAGCTGGACAGGGACAGCCTTGGGCATGTCCACGGGAAACTCCAAGCCATCTAATCAGCAGGACGACTCATTTTCTTCCAGAGAAGGCTGCTTCCCCCCAATGCCCGGATCACACCTTTCAACTCTCCTTATTAATCCTCAAAACTCCTCAGGAAAGAAAACTCCGGTTGTTTCTGTTAATAATGCAAGACGGACAGAGTGCCAGCTGCCACGCTGCTCTGGCTACGACTCTATTAAGCAGACCTGAATGTGTGCAAGAGCAGAGCTGTGTGACTCCCTCACACTCCCCTGTCCTCAGAAGGGAGACTGTGCCAAAGTCACAAGGAAGGATTCCTGGCAGTGCAGTGGTGAGACACTGAGCTGCAAACTGGAAAGTTGGTGGTTTGAACACACCCTACTAGAATCATGAGTTAAAGACTGCAATCTGCTGTCTAGAAAATTCAACTGAGCAGTTGTACTCAGTCACGTGGAGCTCTGGTGGCCTTTCGAGGTTATTGGGTGCCATTGGGTTGAACACGACTCACAGTGACCCTATGAACACCAAATCTGAACCCAGTCCTATCCTGTGCCATCATCATCATCTGTGAGACACTCAAGCTCATTGCAGTAATCACTGTTTCAATCAACGTAGTTAAGGGTCTTCTTATCCTCCGCTACCCCTTCATCTTCCCAAACAGATTTCCCCAAACAACTCTTCTTTTGATTTCCTGACTGCTGGTGCCAAGAGTGTTGACTGTGGAGCCGAGCAAGCTGTAATTGTCAACAACCTCAATCTCTTCTCCATCTAGCATGATGCTGCCAATTGGACCTGTGGTGAGAATCTATTTTCTTGATGTTGAGATGAGATCCATATTTAAGAATGCAATCTTAATATTCTGCAGCAAACGCATCAAGTCTTCCTCAATTTTGGAGAGCAAGGTTGTATTATCTACATGACGTGAGTTGTTGATGAGTCTTCTTCTAATCCTGATGCCACATACTTCTTCATAGACTCCAGCTTCCTCAATGATCTGTTCTGCATACATATTGAAAAGGTATGGAGGGCACATCCTTCACTCTTTTCTTGATTTTGAACCATGCAGTATTTCCTTGATCTCTTTGGACAACTGCTACCTGGTCCAAGTGTAGGTTTTGCATGAACAAAACAAGTATTCTGGGATTCCCATTCTTCTCATTGTCAGTCACAATTTGCTGTGATTTACGCAGTCAAATTCCTTTGCATATTCAATAAAACAAAAATAGACATTCATTTGATACTCTCCACTTTTGGCCAAGATCTGACCTTTGGCAATACCCTGCTGTCATGACCTCATTTTGTTTAGAAGTTCTGGCAGTTTTCTGTCCATGTACTGTTCCAGTCAGTTTTGGATAATCTTCAGCAAGATTTTACTAGTGATGTTAGTGGTATTGTATGGTAATTTCCACACTCTGCTGGGTCACTTTTCTTTAAATTGGAATAAATATGGATCTCTTCCAGTCAGTTGAACAGGTTGCTGTCTCCAGATTTCTTGGCACAACCTAGTAAGCATATCAGTCAGGAAATCAAAAGATGGATTACACTGGGAAAATCTACAGTCAGAGACCTCTCCAGAGTACTGAGAAGCAATGATACCAGTCTAGAGACTAAGGTGCACCTCCAGGCCATGGTCTTCACAATTACTTGCTAGGTATCAGAGAGCTGGACAATTTCAAAAAATGATAGAAAAAGAATAGATGCCGTCAAGTTGTGGTGCTGGAGAAGAGTCTTGAACATACCATGAACTTCCAAGAAAACAAATAGGTCTATCTTGGAGAGAGTTTAACCAAGGTTCTTCTTGGATGCTAGGATTTTTAAGCTCTGTCTCACATATCCTGGGCATGTGGCCAGGAAGATGGTACCTGGAGAACGACATCATGCTTGGAAGGGTGGAAGGATAGTGCAGAAGAGGAAGACCGCAGATGAGATGGATTGGTATAGTGACTGAGACAATGGGGGTAGGTGTGTCAGTGAGACTGGATCAGGAGAGGGCAGGGTCAGAGCTTTTGTACATAGGGTCACTATGGGTCGCGGGTGACTCGACAGCACATAACAACAAACAGCAAGTAGGACAGAATGTAACTAGAGATGAAAAGATCATCCCTGAACCATCCCAAATCGAGTCAGGAGGTCAACAGGAGACAGTGCAGATGACTGACAGGGGGAAGGAGCAGAAAGCAAATCACAAAAGCCAAACTTGAACAGCATTTCCCAGTGAACAGCAGAGAAGCTATATCACGGGCTGTGAAGACTGAGCAGAGCAGTGATGGGCCACAAATCCATTGGATTTGCAAAAACAAAGGATTTGGTGAATTTGAGGTAGCAAGTTCAGGGAAAAGGTGAGAATTAGGTCCAGAGTTTAGTTTGAGGGAATGTTTGAGAGAATGAGAGGTGGCAAAATAGAGGCATTGAGTCCAGGTAATGGTTTGAAGATCTTTTCAATGAAGAGACAGTTAAAATCAGGCACATAAATGTGTACATGTTTGCTTGGTTGGTAAGTTTTGCAATGGGAACATTAGAGCACATTGGTATACTAGTGGGAACTACCCACTAAAAAACAAACAAACAAACAAACACAGTAAAGGTAAGTCACTGATGAAAAACTGTATGTTTAATAGATAGAAGTTCATGGAATCCCCCAGCAGGAGTGATCTTGAGAGGAGTAATTGTCCCTCCCATCCCACCGAAGAAGCAGATTGCAAATATTCTTATGGGTCCTGGCATTTAGCAACCGCACTGAGCTCGTCACCATTTGAAATGACTCATCTCTGAAGGACTGATTCTGGGAGTCAATGTCCTCACAATTCTAGCCATTTTCACTAGAATTTCTCTTTGTTATTGCTGTGTGCCATGAGGTTAACGTAAGCTCACAAAATTCCTACAGGACAAAACACAACTCTCCCAGGTTTCTGGACTGTAAACTTGGCTGGAGCAGATTGTTCCATCTTTTTTCTAACATGGAGCCACTGGTGCGTTCGTACTCCTGACCTCTCGGCAGCCTAGCCTAGATAATGTGATCATTATCCCCCTAGAATTTCTCTTTACTGTGTCAGAAAACTTGGAAATTGCTGTAAGTACTGATATTTGATGTCATTTTATGTGCTGAAAGGATTCTACTTGAAAATTATCAGTGATAGCCAAAATGTACATCATCATGGCATAAATTTAATTGACTATAACCAAAAAAGTCAGACCAAAATAGACAATAACAGAGTAGATTGTGTATGCTAATTGTTGAGTATGTATTTTTAAACTTTATTTACTAGTTATATGCGTGCATTTATATGTTGTTGTTGTTGTTGTCAGGTGGCATCAAGTTGAATTTGAGTTATAGGGACCCTCTAAACAAAAGATCTGAACCCTGTCTTACCCTGTGCCATCCTCACAACCTCTGATACCCTTGAGTCCATTGCTTCAGGCACCGAGTCTTCCTTTCCTTTGTGTCTCGCCATCTTTCTAAGCATGAAGTCCTTCTCCAAGGGATAAACTCTACTAACAACATGCCTGAAGTATGTGAGACAAAGCTTTGCCATCTTTGCCCCCAGGGAGCACTGTGGCTGCACCTTCTGCAAGATGTATCTGTTCTTTTGGTAGCCCCTGGGATATTCGGGACTCTTCTCCAACACCACAGCTCAAAGGCATCTTTGGAAGACATCCATGTTTATTTTCATTATATATATATATATACCAAAAAAAGGTGATTAAGTAGACTGTAGAAATTATTGAACAATATTAATAATATCACAAACATGCAAAATCCTGCTAAAGGTTATCTAAAGATGACTTGAACAGAAGAACATCAACAGAGAACAGTGAGAAGTGCAAGTTGGGTTTAGAAGAGACCATGCCACTAGAGACATTAAAGCCAATATCAGATGGACCTTGGCAGAACGTAGAGAGTACCAGAGGGATGTCTATCTGTGATTCATTGACTATACAAAGGCATTTGACTGTGTAAATCACAACAAACTGTGGCTAACCTTGAGAAGAATGGGAATCGCAGAACACTTGATTGTGTTCATGGGAAACCTATGTTTATACCAGGGCAGAGCAAGGAAACACTGCAAGGTTCAGAATCAGGAAAGGAATGTATCAGGGATGAGTCCTGCACCAATATCATTTCAATCTTTATGTGGAACAGATCATTAGGAAAGCTGAGCTTAATGGGGAGGGATGTGGCAGCAGGGTTAAGGAACACTCATCCCAAACCTGCGTTATGGAGATGGCACGTCTGGCTTGCTGCAGTCGAGCAGGACCTGAAGTGTTTGCTGCAAAAGGTTAAGGACACCATCTTCAATACAGACTGAAGCTCAACATCAAGAAAACAAAGATTCTCACCACTGGGCTGATTGGCAGCATCATGATAGATGAAAAAGAGATTCTTAACAATTTCAGTATACTCAAGTTTACCATCAACACTCTTCACACCAGCAGCCAGGCAATCAAAAGATGACTTGCTTTAGAAAAAAATCTGCCATCAAAAAGTTCTTCAAAGTCCTGAAGAACAACAATGTCAGTCTAAGGACTAAGGTGCACCTTGTCCAAGACATAGTCTTCACGATTACTTTCTACACATCAGAGAGATGGGCAATGACAGAAGGAAGAAAGAAGAATTGATGCTTTTGAGTTGTGGTGATGGTCTGACAAGAGAACTAACGTGTTTGTCCTGGAAAGGGTGAAACCCAATTGCCCCTTGAAGACAAAGATTCTGAAGCTCCATTTCTGTACTTTGGGCATGTGGCAAGGGGGTACCAGTCCTGGGAGAAGGACATCAACCTTGAAGTTTGGAGAGACAGCACAGGAGAGGAAGACCATGGATGAGATGAATTGACACAGTAGCTGGGATAATGGGGTTAGATGTGTCAGAGACAGTAAAACTGGCTCAAGATATGACAGAGTTCTGAGCTATTGTTCATAGGGTCTCTATGAGTCACTGCTGACTCAGCATCATATATCAACACCGTTAGTCATTATCCAGCTCTCAGAAGCACAGCAAGTGATTGAACAAAACATGACCTGAGTCAGGTACACCTTAATCCTCAAACTGGCATCATTGCTCCACAATAATTTTGAGAAGTCCTTAACTGCAGGCTTTTCCAACTAAATAAATCTCTTGACTTCCTGTCTGCTGGTACCAAGTGTATTGATTGCAGATCTAAGTAAGAAGTCATTGACAGTTTCAATCTTTTCTCCACATACCATCATGTTGTCTGTCAGCCTAGTGCTGAGAATTTTTGTTTTCTTGATATTGAGATGCAATTCAAATTGAATGCTGTAGTGTTTGATCCACAACAAGTGCTACACATCCTTCTCACTTTCAGCAAGCAAGGTTGTGTCATCTGCTTAATGAAGGTTATCAATGAGTCATCCTTTAATTGTGAGGCCACATTCTTATTCACAGAGTCTATTGTTGTTGTTATGTGCTGTCGAGTCACCTGTGACTAATAGCAACCCTATGTACAACAGCCCTAAACTCTGCTCTGTCCTGTGCCAAACGCACTGTCTCTGACACTCCCATCCCGATTATCCCAGTCACTGAATCAATCCACCTCATAGAGGGTCTTCCCCTCCTGCGCTGTCCCTCCACCCTCCCAAGCATGATGTCCCTCTCCAAGGACAGGTCTCTCCTCACAGCATGTCCAAAGTATGTTAGACGGAGACTCAGAATCCTTGCCTCCAAGGAGCTTTTCAAATAATTTGTTCAGCACACAGATTCAATAAGTATGGAGAAAGAATACAAATCTGACACCGTCCTTTCAAATTTTAAACCATGTAGTGTTCCCTTACTATGTTTGCACAACAACTTCTTGGTCTAGATACAAGTTTTGCACCAGCACAATTCAGTTTTCTGGAATTCCCATTCTTCTCAACATTAGCCATAATATGTTATGATCCAAACAGCTAAATGTTATTTTGCATAGTCAAAAACTGCACAAATACACAATCTTCTGGTATTCTTTGCATTCAGCCAGGAAACATTTGATGTCAACAATGATACCCGTTGTTCCACAGTCTGTTTTAAATCAAGCTTGAATTCTGTCAGTTCTCTGTTTTAGCCATTTTTGAATAGTCTATGCTGTTGTGTTGTTCTATGTCCTCGAGTCATCTGCAACTTATAGCAATCCTATGTACTACAGCTCTGAAGCCTGTCCTATCCTGAGTCAGTCTCACTGACTCTGACACACCTACCCCCATTGTCCCAGTTACTTTAGCAATCCATCCTTTCCAGGATCTTCCTCTCCTGTGCTGTCCCTCCACCCTTCCAAGCACGATGTTCTTCTCTGAGGACGAGTCCTTTCTGGCCATGTGCTCAAACTATGTAAGACAGAGCATCAAAATCCTAGCTTCCAAAGAGAAACTCCGTTTCAGTCTCTCTAAGACAGAGTTATTTGTTTTCTTGGCAATCCATGGAATGTTCAAGACTCTTCTCCAGCACCACCATTCAAAGACATCAATTCTTCTTCTATCATCCTTGCCATTATTGTCCATTTGTCTGATGCATAGCAAGTAACTGTGAAGACCATGGCCTGGTCGGGTGCACTTTGGTCTCAAGACTGACATCGTTGCTTCTCAGTTGTGTGTGTGTGTGTGTGTGTGTTGAAGCTCAACATCAAGGAAACAAAGCTTCTCAACACTGGGCCAATTGGCAGCACCAGGACAGATGGAGAAAAGATTGAGGTTGTTAACATTTACAGCTTGCTCGGCTCCACAATCAACACTCTTGGCACCAGCAGTCAAGAAATCAAAAGATTAATTACACTGAAGAAATCTGCTGTGAGGGACCTCTCCAGAGGCCTGAGAAGCAATGTTGTCCCTCCAGACTCTAAGGTGCACTTGATCTAGTACTAAGGATAATAGAAAAGTTGCGATGCTGGGGAAGAGTACTGAATATATCCTTGACTGCTAGGAGAATAAACAGATTTATCCTGGAGAAGATGAAACCAAGCTGCACCTTGGAAGCAAGGATTTTGAAGCTCCATCTGACACACTTTGGGTATGCTGCAAGGAGAGACCAGTGTTTGGAGAAGGACATCATTTTTGGAAGGGTGGAGGGACAGTGCAGGAGAAGAAGATCCTGGATAAGATGAATTGACTAATTGGCTGGGATAATGGGAGTAGGTGTATCAGAGACAATCAAATTGGCTCCAGATAGAGCAGGATTGAGAGCTGTTAGACAGAGGGTTGCTATGACTTGGAGCTGACCTGATGATACGTAACAGCAACAACAACAATAACAACAACTAGGACATTTAGATAAGAATCTTAAGCAGCGATGAATAAGTGTCAATGGGGGTGAATAATTCAGAAAAAGAGAGGGAGAATGAATGCGCAAGTCATGATTGAAGACTGTAAGCAATGCCACTATAATTAATGTTTATGTGTAGGAACTATTAAGCCAGTATATATTTTAGTGTGTATGTTCTATTAACAACATCAAAATAAACATTAGAAGAAAAAGAAAAAAAGAAAAAAGAATGAGAAAGAGAGGACGAAGAAAATCCAGATGCAAAACTTGGGCTCAAAAGTGAACTCTGCAAGGGAATCTAGATAAAGGCTTGGAAGACAAATGTGTCTCCACTGATTTAAAAGTTCAGTCACTTATTTTGGAATAGCAGCCTCGCTCTTCAGACCCTGCCTGATCCTGAGGTGTTAAAAGTGATGAAACTTAGAAGATCTCACCCAACAGTCTGTCCCTACAGAGTCATAACCACAAAAATGGGACAAGAGTTTCTTAAGTCTCCTTTCCCTCAGAGAACTGAGCACATTCATCAAATTCTATTAACTCAGGGTTATGTTTGCCAAAAGAACAAACAACTCTTTCTTGGAGAAATTGCAGCCAGAATAGTCCGTAGAGGCAAAGGTGATGAACTGTCATCTCACATACTTTTGGTTCATTCTCTGGATGGATGAGTTCTCGGAAAAGAAGAGGAAGAGAATCAGTCAGAGATTAAGACCCTCAATGAGATGAACTGGTACATTGACCACAACATTGACCTTGAGCATGGTGGAGATCATAAGGACAGAGTACACTAATAAGGCAAGGTTTTGATCTGTTGTTCATAGCGTCACTAGCAGCCAACATGAACTAGAGGACCCTTAACAACATGCTTGTCAAAATATAGTGTCATGAGTCTAAAGTTAATTATTTTTCCTTTAAAATAATATCTCAAATTGAGGGGTTTTTTATGTTTCCTTGTTTTCGTTGAGATGGAAAAATTGGTGGATATTTTCAAAAGAGTATCATTTAGGTTACTATTAGAATCCCTCAGTAAGATTCATGTATGACTGAGTCATTCATATATGACATGATGTGAGGAAAGGGGAAGGAGAGGTAGACCCTCGCCAGGTAGATTGACACAGTGACTGCCGCAGTAGGCTCTGATGGGTCAGGAAGTGTGATGATAACGGAATAGGAGAAGGTACAGATCTGTCATTCATAGGGTCACTATGGGTTGAACTCAACTCAACAGCACCTAACAACAATTACAGCAACAGTACTGTGAGAACTAGGGCTTGTTCATGCTACTGCTCTGTGAAGCTGTCCACAATTAGATCACGCATATGACACATTTCACTTAAATGTGTTGTTGTTATGAGACCTGAGCAATTTGTGTCAGGGTTAATGTTGCTAGAAGTTTATGTTGGAGTAGTCTCCAGCTCAAAGCAAACAGAAGAAACACTGCAGGGTCCTGGGCCATTCTCACTAGCTCTGTTGTATCTGACTTCATTGTTTCAGCCACTGGGTACATCTGCCCAGGTGAGTGTCTCCCGTTTATTCATCCATCCTCCACTTCCACTATTCACCTGTCAGTTTGCCATATCCTGATGTTTTGCATGTTGCCATCAGGATTTCAAAAACTAACAGTGTCACCCATTTATAGGCAGGTTTCAGTGGAGCTGCCAGATTGAAACAGACTAGAAAGCAGGACTGGTGATCCACCTCTGAAGTAGGAACCCTGGCAAACCCTGTGAATAGAAACAGAACATAATACTGAATGATGAGGTCTTCAGATGACTATTGTTGTTAGGTGTCGTCAAGTCGTAGACTCATAGTGAACCTGTGAACAAAAGACCTGAGCGTTGTTCATAGAGTTTCTGGAAGCAAGCTGTTTCGGAAGTGGATGCTACTCCTGTTTCCAAACTTGTTTTAATTGGGAAACTCCAGCAAACACTGTCCACTGTGGGTGACCATTATCACATTTGGCACATCAGTGTCACAGTGTTTAGCATCACAGCACTCATGAGTTACCTCTGTACAGCAACACACAGACCAGTGCTAAACCACAGAGAATAATGCTGGAGAAGAAAACAATTTGAACCAGGCCCAGTATAGCACTTAAAACCCAAGGGAAGAAAAGGAGCCTCCTCAAAGCATAATCTACCATGATAATAACATGGAAGGAGGGAATGCATTCTGTCAGTCTTCATTCTGCCGTATACATAGTCGCTCGGAGTCAAATCTGAGTCTATGACACATAATAGTAACTCCTTTCTCTAACTTGTCTTTCTCCAGGAACTGGGAAATCCTGATAACATGTACAAGCATCAGATTCACTTCTAAGAAGCACTCTGGTTGCACTTCACCCAAGGTATATATGTCTGTTTGGCAGTCCCTGATCTAGTCTTCAAACCTTATGGGTCACTGTTTATGTTTAGAACAGTCAAGGACACATCTCAACCTCAGAAGTGCTTGCTGTCCCTGGAAACACTCCTCCAAGGGCTCACTTCCCTGAACAGTGAGCTCCACTCTGTCCCTGTGAGATCAGCCAAGTCTCCAGATTTTCCCAGAACTTCACATGCGCAAGAGCCCATCCCTGTGCCCTCAGGGTCAATGTATTCTGCTGTCTGGTTCCTGAGAATCAGAGCCTCAAATTGCTTCACCAAAGCTTGCTCAGAATGAGCTGTTCCCAAGACCCCAGACTAAAGTAAGTAACAGACTAAAGCAAGAGAAAAGACTTTACGTCATGTCTTCCAATGTAGAGAGTCCGTTCTTTCTGAAAGGCTCGGACTTGTGCTATTGTTGCTTCATTTTTGATTGGTTCTTTGTGGTAGACATCTTTACTTCCTCTCTGTGATTGTAATGTAGTGGTTTGTTTTCCATGAATCTAAGGCAGCCCAACTGTGAAATCAGATTTTATCCCCTGTATGATATGTAGCCTGGGGACCAGAAAGTTTGCCAGCAAGCTTCCTAAAGAAGAAAAAAACAATCAATATTGTCTCTGCAGTTTCAATAACTGATGCTTTTATTTTTTCTCAAGTCCCTGGTCATTGTTACTCTTAACTACCAATGGCAAGTTAATGCCAATGTATACATACAACAGAACAAAGCACTTGTCTTGGGTTTTCTTTACAATTATCCCTACATATGAGGCCATTGTTGAAACAACTGTATCAACCCAACTTTTGGAGGATCACATCCTTGTTTATCACTCTCCACTTTTTTTTAAGTTTCTGTTTTTTTTTTTTAAATTATATTTTATTAATTTTCATAAACATTTACAGAGATTTTGGGCTTCCACTCATTCATTGTTGCACTATTCTCTCTACCCTCCTCCCAGTTTGTTCTTGTCCAAATGCCACAGTGCTTGTCAAAGCCAGTTCTGATTAATCTTCTTTGTCAGTGTATCCTTTGCCATTCCCTATCACTCCTCCCTGAGAGAGACTTCACCCTGAGTCATAAGGAAAAGGGGACGGCGTATTCTCTTAGCTACTTCCTGCTGAAAAGGGACGCTGTGGGTTTCAGGGTGAAGATCTTCTCTCACTACTCTAAAGGGCCCCTTTGGCAGTAGGAAACACATAGACTATTATGGAGATTGATTTTGGAATTCAGATGCACTCTTATTGATTGTGCTTGGCTGTACATGTACATATCCTTCAAGATGTATCATGGGGGTGTTGCAACCTAGAAGACACAAATTTGACTAACAAGTTATAAGTACATGAGTCCAAAAATTATGGAAAAGTAAAAGAAAAGATTCTTTCATTGTTTTACAAACCCTCCCCCAGGTCCCCTCCACCATGCAGCCCTCGCTCTAGTCTCCTGTGATGACAGAAATACCCAGTTACATCTCTCTTTTAGACGGTTCTCTCCCTCCTCTGCTTCAGTGCAGTATACATTATTGAACCCATCTTACTCAGTGTCTCCCTAACCCCAAGGACGGTCCCATTCTACAACAGTGGCATCATGTAATATTTGTCCTTTTGTGACTGGGATATTTCACTCAGCATAATGTTCTCCAGAGTCAACCAAGAATACTGTACCAGCAAAATTTTTTTTAAGTTTCATACATGAATTATTCTTTTTTTGGATCTTGCATTATTAGTCTTTAATTGTTTTACTAGTTTATTTACAAAATTCTAATACAAATTTGAACATTTATTTTTCAATTTCCCTTACCTTCTGACCCCTCAAATTGTATAATCCAGTGATCAATCCCCTTTTCCCCCTGTACATCCACATCCCTCTGCTTCCAGCCTCTCCCGCCCCTCCTTATACTTATTCTAAAATAATGGTCTTATACAATATTTATCCTTGTCTGACTGAATTAGTTCACTCAACATAATGCTTTCCAGTCCCTCCCAAGTTAGGCAATAATTTCCAAAGTTATTGCTCCTGTGTGCTGCGTAGTATTCCCTCATGTGACTGTACCTTAATTTCTCAATTCATTCATTTGTGGTTGGACATTTGGGCTGTTTCCATGTTCTTACAATTGGGAATAATGCTGCTATGAACATTGAAGTACAAATCTCAGTTTGTGCCTCGGTTCTCATATTCTCAGGGTATATTCTAAGTAGTGGAATAGCTGGGTCACATGGAATTTCTATGTTCAACTTTCCCCACTTTACCAACAAACACCAGAGATCCTCATCACCAGGCCATATGTTGAATGGAATAAAAATTGCTTTTGTTAATTATTTTATTTTTGCTTGATTCCACAATCAACACCTTTGGCACTTAATAGACAGGAAACTAAAAGGCTGTGAAAGTCTATTATAAAGGAGTTCTCCAGAATCCTAAAGAGCAACAACATCAGTCTAGAGAGTAAGGTGCACCTGACACAGTGATGGTCTTCTAAATTGCTTGATAAGCATCCCAAACCATCTTCATGCCTGATCTCATTGTTAAAGTCACTGTGTCAATACATCTATTGAAAGTCAGTTTGTCTACCATGAGGTCCTTTTCCAAAGATTGGCCCCACCTGACAAAAAGTATGTGAGACAAAGCGTCACCCTCCTTGACTTTAAGGAGCACACTGGTTGTACTTCCTCCAAGACAGATTGGTTTATTCTTTTAGCAGTCCATGAGATATTAGCACTCGTCTCCAACACCACAATTCAAAGGCCTTGATTCTTTTTCTGTCATCCTTATTCACTGTCCAACTTTCAGACTTGCAGGGAAGTAATTGAAAAGACTATGGCTTGGGTCAGGTGCACCTGAGTCTTTAAACTGATATTCTTCTCATTAACATTTTGGAGAAACCCATACCAGCAGATTTTCCTAATTTAACACATTTTTTAAGTTCCTTGAATTCTGTTGCCTTGAGTGTTGATTGTGGATCCAAGTACAATGAAATGTTTGACAATATCAGTCTTTACTCCATCAGTCATGATGCTGTGATGAGAGCTTTCATTTTCTTGATATTGAACTGTTTGCTTGTGTTCTATTGACTATGCAAAGACATTTGTGTAGATCAAATAAATTATGGCCAACATTAAGAAGAAAGTATAGAAGGCGATAAGAAAATACTGCCTTTCAAATAGATAAATTGAGGCCCAGGAAGTGTGGTGATTTGGTTGTGAAATATGTATGACCACGAGAACTAGGAGAAATTCAGAACGGTTGTGTAGAAAGGAAACTTAAATGAATGTGACTTATATGAAGTCTGCATTGAAGTGGTTATTAAATGTTATTTATCACATTTACATTAAATAAGGATACATTTAAAATAAATAAGGATATGCATAACACTTGAAAATGGATATGAAAGTTCATGGGGAAAAAACAAGTGAGATGTGTCTGTAAGAAACACCTGGCCATTAAGAAGAAGGAAAGAAACACCTCTGTGTATGAGGGAGAGGGATCAGGGTAGTTTGAATCCTTTCTTTTGTAATATGATCCTCAAAGTAAATCAACTCTTCCAGCAATAATAGCAAAGTTCAATAACTATGTAAATAACAAAAGTTTTTCAGGGTGTTGAGAGATTGAAATTCTAATGCATTGCTAACAGAAACATGACATGGTTCAATCACTATAGAAACCAGTTTGGCACTTCGTTAAAAACTTGAGAATGGAAATATCCTTTCATAAATTAATTTCATGTGTGTGTGTGTGTGTGTGTGTGTGTACCAAAGAAATGAAAGTTTGACACAAAGTAATATGTGTACTATCATTTTTATTGTTTATTTTATATTATTTACAATAGCAAAGTTGTTGTTATTGTTAAGTGCCATCGAGTTGCTTGCCACCCATAAAGTGATGTAGACATCTCTGAACCCTGCTTTTTCTTGAGCCAACCTCATTGTTCTGGCAAACCTACCTCCAATACCACAGTCACTGAGTCAATTTATCTCACCCAGTGTCTTCCTCTCTTGTACTGTTCCTCCACTTACTCAAGCATGATGTCCCTCTCAAAGGACTGGTCTTTCCTTGTAACATGCCCAAAGAAAGTGAGATGAAGCTTTCAAAATCCTTGCCTCCATTCAGTATAAAATAAAAATTTTATTTAAAAAATTCTTAAAAAATAATCCTTCCCTACAAGAAGCATCCTGGTCTCATCCTCTCCAAAATGAATTTGTTGGTTCTCCTAGCAGTCCATGGTGTATTCAATACTCTTCTCTAGAATCACAAATCAAAGGCATCAATTCTTCTTCTATGGTCCCGATTTCTGGTACAGAGCAGGTAACTGTGAAAACAATTACAATAGCAAAGAGAAGGAAACAATTCATGTGTCTGTCAAGGACCAATATTAAAGAACCGTGTATGTGGTCAACTGACTGACTGGAAGAGATCTATATTTGTTCCTATTCCAAAGAAAGGTGATCTGACAGAGTGCAGAAATTATCGAACAATATCATTAATATCACATACAAGCAAGATTCTGCTGAAAATTACCCCAAAACAATTGAAACGGCACATTGGCAAACAACTGCCTGACATGCAGGCTGAGTTTAGAAGAGGCCATCGTATTAAGAACATTATAGCTAATGTTATGTGGATCTTGGCTGAAAACAGGAAGTACCAGAGGAAGGTCTACCTATGATTCATTGACTATGCAAAGTCATTTGACTGTGTGGATCACAACAGACTGTGGCAAACAACTGCCTGACATGCAGGCTGAGTTTAGAAGAGGCCATCGTATTAAGAACATTATAGCTAATGTTATGTGGATCTTGGCTGAAAACAGGAAGCACCAGAGGAAGGTCTACCTATGATTCATTGACTATGCAAAGTCATTTGACTGTGTGGATCACAACAGACTGTGGCTGACTTTGAGAAGAATGGGAATCCCAGAACACTTAATGTGCTTACATGAAACCTATACTTGTACCAGGTGGCAGTCGTCAGAACAGAGGAAGGAAACACTGCATAGTTCAAAATTGGGTAGGGTATATGCCAGGGATATGTCATATCTCCATATCTTTTCAATTTATATGCAGAGCAGATTATCCGGGAGGCTGGGCTCTATGAGGAGAAGTGTGGCATCAAGATCAGAGGAAGACTTATCAAAAATATGTGTTATACAGATGACACAACCCTGATTTCTGAAACTGAGAAGAACCTTAAGTGCTTGCTCCAGAAGGTCAAGATAAATGGTGAAGAGATTAAGATTGTTGAAAGCTTTAATTTGCTTGGCTCCCCAATCAACACTCTTGGTACCAGCAGCCAGCAAATTAAAAGACGGATTGCACTGGGAAAGTCTTCTTTCAGAGACCTCTCCAAAGTACTGCAGAGCAATGATGACAGTCTGGAGACTAAAATGCACCTGATCCAGGCCATAGTCTGCAATTACTTGGTAGGCATCAGAGAGCTGGACAATAACTAGGGATGATAGAAAGAGAATTTATGGCTTTCAACTATGGTATTGGAGAAGAGTATTGAATATACCATAGACTGGTAGGAGAACAAACAAGTTCATCCTAGATATGGTGAGGCCAGGCTGCTCCTTGGTGGCAAGGATTTTGAAGCTTCCTCTGACACATACTGGACACGTTGCAAGGAAGGGCCAGTCCTTGGAGAGGGGTGTCATGCTTGAGAGGGTGGAGGGACAGAGCAAGAGAAGAAGACATTCAATGAGATGGCTTGATTCAATGACTGGGGTAATGCGGGTAGGGGTATCAGAGACAATAAGGTTGGCTCAGGATAGAGTAGGGTTCAGAGCTATCACATGCATGGTTGCTATGAGTCACAAGCAACTTGATGGGACATAAGAAAACAACAATGTACATTTATTAAGATGAATTAAATGAAAAGTAGTATGCAATAAGGAGTGAGCACTGTGATTGTAGTAATGGGGGCAGGTATATCAGAGGAGGCAATTGCCTTGGGATAGCTCAAAGTTCAGAGTTATTGTTTATAGGTCATTATGGATTGAAGTCAACTCAACAGCACGTAGCAACAGCGTATACAATAAGGAAATGATCAGACATTGTGTATGCTATAATAAATGGTACTAAATAAAATGTATCTGAGTTACAGAATGAAAAGCCAATATACTTTATAAAATTTTATCCAAATCACAATTTTTTTAAATGTCACCAAATATATTTACAGTGGCCATAAATAGTACAATCTAGTCAGATCTGATTCATTGGCAGTGGGAAGTGAACTTACATGATTAGACTGGGAGTTGGCTTCCAGTTTTGTAATTCATCAGTTCACCATGCCTCCTGGTTTAACAGCACAAGTACTGTAGAAACAAATCTCTTTTCCAAACTTTAGCACTCCACAGGGAGAAGAGAAGGACAGTTATTCCGTAACTCATCCTCAGGATAAAAAGACTAAAGTTCAGAAACAATGTAATCCTTACAAGATACAAGGCTTTTGTGTGTTTGATTTTGGACTTGAGTCCAAGTCATTGAACGCACATGGTAAATAAAATACTCTTAAACTGACCAATTCTCAGATGCATAGCAAGCGATCAGAAAGACCGCAGCCTGAATCAGGCTCACTGTAGTCCTCAAGCTAACATCATTACCCCTCAATAATTGGGAGAGGTCCCTAACTTCAGACTTTCCCAATGCAATACTTCTCATGGTTTTCTGACTGGTGTGCACCAAGGGTGTTGAGTGTGGATTCAAGTAAGATGAAGTTGTTGGCAGTTTCCAGTCTTCTTCATCTGTTGCCTATCAGTTCAGTGGTAAGAATTTTTGTTCTTGACTTTGAGATGCAAATCATATTGAATACTGTATTATTTGATCTTTTACAACAAGTACTTCAAGTCCTCCTCACTTTCAACAAGCAAGGTTGTGCCACCTGCATAGCATAGGTTATTGATGAATCTTTCTCCTATCTGGATTCCTCATACTTCTTCATAGAGTTAAGCTTCTCAAATATTTACACAGATTATGCAAGCAAGATTTTACTGAAGATTATCCAAAAACGACTGGAACAGCACATCAGCAGAGAACTACAAGAAGTCCAGGCTGGGTTTAGAAAGGATCGTGGTACTAGGGATATTGTAGCTGAGGTTAGGTGGATCTTAGCTGAAAGCAGAGAATACCAGAGGAATGTCTATCTGTGCTTCATTGACTATGCAAAGGCATTTGACTG
>NW_006399875.1:2077680-2087349 GCF_000299155.1 Elephantulus edwardii
AGGCCATCTATGAGGTGGATTGATTCAGTGACTGGGGTAGTTGGGATGGGAGTGTCAGAGACAGTGCGATTGGCACAGGACAGAGCAGAGTTGAGGGCTGTTGTACATTGGGTCGTTATGAGCTTCAAACGACTAGACATAACAACAACAACAATACAGATTGAATAGGTGTGGACAGAGACTATAACCCTGAATCTTCCTCCTATCTGGATGCCTCATTCTTCTTCATAGAGTTAAGCTTCTCAAATATTTACTTCAGTATACAGATTGAATAGGTATGGAGAGAGAATATAACCCTGACACACTCCCTTCTTAATTTTAAACCATGTAGTTCCCCTTAGTACAGTCTTCTGATTTAGGTATAGGCTTCCCTATACCTTAGGAAGGGATTGTGTCCACTGGACTGATAAAGAACATCAGTCATGCATGGAGAAGAAATTGAAACTAACAACAACTTCATCATGGTTGGACATTCTTTTGGTATCTTTTACTTTTATTTTTTAAATTTTATTCTTTTTTTGTGCATGTACCATCAAATCAGACCTGACTGGTACAGAAAGAGATTGCTCTTCTTTGCCAGCAGAGCATCTGGCAGATTTGAACCACGTACCTCTGGGACTGCAGTGCACCTTCTTGCCACTAGGACACCAGAACTCCCTTGGTATCTTTTACTTTCATCCAGGATCCATCTGACATCAGCAATGCCTGGTGCCATGTTCTCTTCTAAATCTTGCTTGAACTGCTGGCAATTCCTATCTATGTATTATTATAATTATTTTATTAATGATCTTCAGCACTATTTTGCTTACATGGGATATTAATGATCTTAGTCAATAGTCTGCACATTCTGTTGGACCATCTTTCTTGGGAAAGGGAAAAAATATGGACTTTTCCCCAACCATTGGCTAGAGAGCTGTCCTCCAAATTTTCTGGCACTGAATAGTGAGTGCATCCAGGGCTGCATCTGTTAGTTAAAGCATGTTAGTTGGTATCTCGTCAGTTATTAGGGCACTAATTTTGCCACTGCCTTCAATGCAGCTTCAAATTCCTCCTGAAATGTTCAGTGTCAGTTCATTTTGCTACAGTGACTCTATGTATTCCAGCCATCTTCTTTTGATGCTTCCTGGATCCTTCAAAATAGCCCCATAGCATCTTTCAATATTGTGATTCAAAGCTTACTTTGTTGAGTTTTTGGATATTTTTAGTTTTTTTAGAACTTTTTAAAACTTTATTTTATTGGTTTGCTTACAAAATTCATATGCATTGTGTTTTGAACTAGTTTTCATTCACATAATGTTTCATACAAACATTCATATGCATTATGTTTTATAAAATGAATCACCATTGGACCTTTCCCATCATTGCCTTGTTTTTTTCACACATATTCTGTGCATTTCCTTTCCCCCTCCCTCCACCCACCAAACTTTGCAACCCTGTGCTTTTGCCTCTACCCATCCTCACACCTCCATTCCTATGCTTTCCCCCTTCAGCCCCTATACATGTTTTACTAGTTAACCTTTTCTTTTTACATAAATAGCCTTATGCAGCATTTGTCCTTGTGAGACTGAGACTGAGCTGGTTCACTCAGAATAATGCTCTCTAGAGCCTCTCTTAAGATATATAGTATTTTTCAAAAGTGTTGCTCCATTGTAAGAATGTACCACAATTTCTCAATCCATTCATTTGTGGTTGGGCATTGGACCGTTTCTATGTTCTTGCGATGGTGAATAACACTGCTTTGAACATTGGTTTACACATACCTGTTTGTGTCTCAGTTTTAATCTCCTTGTGGTATATTCCTACTAATGGAATAATTAGAAGTATAGAGTTTCTATGTTCAACTTGTTGAGGAAGCGCAAAACTGCCTTCCAGAGTGATTGTATCATTTTACAATCCCACCAACAGTGTATGAGGGTTCCCACCTTTCCATATTCTTTCCAACATTTATTGCTTGATGCCCTACTAAACTTTGCAACTGCTGCTGGGGTGAGATAGTATCTCATTGTGGTTTTGATTTGCATCTCTCTTTCACCAGTGATTTTGAGCATTTTTTAATGTGTCTGTTGGCTATCTGAATGTCTTCCTCGGTCAAAAGACTTTCCATGTCTTTTGCCCATTTTGTAATTGGATTATCAGTCATTTTCTCCTGGAGGCTGAGAAATGTCCTGTAAACTTTTGTTATAAGACCCTTGTCCAAGATGGTATTGCCGAATGTTTGTTTCCAGATGGTAGATTTTCCTTTCACCTTGTTGGGAAAAAAGATTTTGATGAGCTCAGAGATTTAATCTTTAGAAAGTCCCATTCATCAGTTTTATCATCTCCAGATTGTTCATTTTTGGCTGCATTTGTCAGCCTCTACATACTATTCACTAGGCCTTCTAAACTTGAGCTCAGTTTGGCTCTTATGAGCTTCATGGTTTTGGGCTTTACCCCCAGGTCTCTGATGCACCTTGAGTTGATTTTTGTACATAAAGTGAACTCTGGATCCTGCTTCAGCTTTCTGCAGGTAGCCGTTCAGTTTTGTCAGCACCATTTCTTGAAGAGCTTGTCATCTCCTCATTTGATAGGTTGTATTTTCTTTTGAGTATCGGTTTACTATAGATAGCTAGATCCATTTCTGGGTTCTTGATTCTGTTCCATTGGTCTACGTGCCTGCATTGTACTAGTACCATTCTGTTTTGGTTACTACCACTTTGTTTTGAGGTCTTGGTGTGCTATGCCTCCCACTTCATTTTTAATTTTCTTTTTCAGAAGTGCGTTTTTTTTTTCAGAGTTTCTTTCCTCTCTTAGTAACATAATAATTTAGCTTTTGGTCTCTTTGAAAAATGAATTTTGTATCTAGATTGGGATTCTTGCTTGCATGTGTCCCAATCTAGATACAAAATTCATTTTTCAAAGAGACCAAAAGCTAAATTGTCATGTTACTGGGAGAGGAAAGAAACTCTGAACTTTTTTAAAAAAAGCACTTCTGAAAAATAAAAATAAAAATGAAGTGGGAAATGATCTATATTTGTTCCCATTCCAAAGAAAGGTGACCCAACTGAGTGTGGAAACTACAGAACAGTGTCATTGATTTCACATGCAAGCAAGATTCTACTGAAGATTATCCAAAAACGATTAGAACAGCACATCAGCAGAGAACTGCCGGAAGTCCAGGCTGGGTTTAGAAGGGGTCGTGGTACTACGGATATTGTTGCTGATGTTAGATGGATCTTGGCTGAAAGCAGAGAATACCAGAAGAATGTCTATCTGTGTTTCATTGATTATTCAAAGGCATTTGACTGTGTGGATCATAAGAAACTGTGGCTGACTCTGAGAAGAATGGGAATCCCAGAACATTCAATTGTGCTAATGCGAAACCTATACTTGGACCAAGAGGCAGTAGTCAGAACAGAGCAGGGTAACACTGCATGGTTCAAAATTGGGAAGGGTGTACGCCAGGGATGCATCCTGTCTCCATACCTTTTCAACATGTATGCAGAGCAGATTATCCGAGAGGCTGGGTTCTATGAGGAGAATTGTGGCATCAGGATTGGTGGAAGATCTATTAACAATCTGCGTTATGCAGATGACACAACCCTGCTTGCTGAAACTGAGGAGTACCTCATGCACTTGCTGCGAAGGGTCAAGGACTGCAGCCTTCAGTATGGACTGAGGCTCAATGTCAAGAAGACAAAGATTCTCACCACTGGACCAATTGGCAGCGTCAGGATGGATGATGAAGAAATTGAGATTGTTCACAGCTTCAGTTTGCTCGGCTCCACAGTCAACACTCTTGGCACCAGCAGTCAGGAAATCAAAAAGCGTATCACGATGTGAAAGTCTGCTGTTAGGGACCTCTCAAAGGTACTCAGGAGCAACAGTGTCTCTCTGGAGACTAAGGTGCGCCTGATACAGGCCATGGTCTTTGCTCACTTGTTATGCATCAGAGAGTTGGACAATGACTAGGGAGGACAGAAAGAGAGTGGATGCTTTTGAGCTGTGGTGCTGGAGAAGAGTACTGAATGTACCATGGACTGCCAGGAAAACAAACAGATTCATCTTGGAGAGGATTAAACCAATCCTTGGAGGCAAGGATTCTGGGACTTCGTCTGACATACTTTGGACATGTTGCCAGGAGGGACGGGTCCTTGGAGAGGGACATCATGCTTGGAAGGGTGGAGGGACAGCGCAGGAGGGGAAGACCCTCTATGAGATGGATTGACTCGGTGACTGGTGTAATCGGGTTGGGTGTGTCAGAGGCAGTGTGGTTGGCGCAGGATAGAGCAGGGTTTAGGTCTGTTGTGCATAGGGTCGCTATGTGTCGCAAACGACTCGATGGCACATAACAACAACAACAACAAGATTGGGGTTACCTTGAACATGTAGATTGCTTTTGGTAGAATTGTCATTATAACAATATTGGGTCTTCCTACCCATGAACAGGGAACATTTTTTCAATTTATTTAGGTCCTTTATGGTGTTATGTAGAAATGTTCTGTAGCTTTCTTTGTAGATGTCTTTTTTGTCTCTACTTAGGTTCACTCCCAAATATCTCAATTTGTTGTTGGCTATTATAAATGGTATTGCTTTCTTGGATTCCTTCTCTGAGTTCTTTTTGTTAGTGTACAGGAATCAACTCATTTTTGGATATAAATCTTCTATCTTGCCACCCTACTAAACTGGTCCATGAGCTCTTGCTAATTTTTTTTTGCTGATTTCTTGTTGTTTTCTGTGTACAGTGACATATCATCTGCATACAGCGGCAGTTTAACCATCTCTTTACCCATCTGGATGTCTTTTATTTCCTTCCCTTGTCCTATTGCCCTAGCAAGTACTTCCAATACAGTACTGAATAGAAGTGGTGTTTGTTCCCTTTTCACAAGAAAAATACTTTTAGTTTTTCTCCATTGAGAATGATATTGACTCTTGATTTTGCATCTATACTTTTCGCCTTATTGAGGAAATTCCCTTCTATTCCAATTTTGCTGAGTTTCTCTATCAGAAATGGGTGCTGGATTTTGTCAAATGTCTTCTCTGCATCAGTTTCTAGGATCATATGGTTCTTGTTATTTGCTTTCTGGTTGCCTAGTCATGGAACACTGAGCTACAATCCCACAGGCACAGGGTTAGAGACCACTGGCTGCTCCATGGGAGAAGGATGGACAATCTCGTCCCATGGAATTAACTGCTTCTGTAAACCCACTGAAGGGTCAGCTATGGATCAGTTCTAACTCAACAGTACACACCAACAATAACACAATGTGGAGCATTATGTTGATTGTCTTTCTAAGTTGAACCATCCTTGCACACCTGTTATGAATCTCACTTGGTTAAGATTAATTTTTTTTGTGTGCTTTTGAATTCTATTGGCTAAGATTTTATTAAGGATATTTTCATCTATGTTCATGAGAGATATTGGTAGTTTTCTTTTTTGGTAATATCTTTGCTTAGTTTCGGTATTAGGGTTATGCTTGCTTCATAGAATGTCTCTCTAACTGTTCTTTCTTTTTCTATTTTTAAAAATCATTTAAGTAGAATTGACGATAAATCTTCTCTGAATGTTTGAAGCCATGAAGCCAGGATTTTTCTTTGTGGGGGAGTCTTTTTATGACCTGTTCAATTTTTTCATATGTGATGGGTCTGTTCAAGTGGTCTTCATCTGTCCATGTCAATCTGAGTAGGGCATAAGTTTCAAGAAAATTGTCCATTTCCTCTAGGTTTTCAAATTTATCAGAGTATGTATACCTTTTGATAATAATTTGATATTACAGATTTAATTTCCTCTTGTTTTGTTGTGATGTCAACTCTAGCATTAGTTAATAGAGTCTTTAGTGTCTTCCCCCCCTTTTCTAAGTCTGGCAATAGTTTGTCAATTTTATTGACCCTTTTAAAAGTCCAGTCTCCGGTTTTGTTAATGGTTTCAATTGTTTTTCTCTTTTCTATCTCATCAATTTCTGCTCTTGTTCTTATAATTTTTTTCTTCTAGATGTTGTGGGGTTAGATTGTTGTTCTTTTTTTTTTTCTAGTTGATGAAAATGTTAAGTTAAATCTTTAATTTTGCTTTTTTTTTCATGTTTTATGTGTTTGCCTGTTGCTTTTAACTGGTCCCTGAGGACTGTGTTAGCTGCTTCCCAGAGGCTCTGGTACATTGTATTTTCATTGTCCTTTGTTTCAAGAATTTTTTTATTTCATTCTTTATATCTTGTATAATCCAATAGTGTTCTACCAAGATGTTAGTTAGCATCCTAATTGATGGTTTTATAAGCACCAACCAAGAGAAAAAGAGTAGCAGAATGAGTATTTAAAGCAAAGCCCATCAATATGTTGTCTACAAGAGATACATCTAAGAAATAAAGAAAAAGATAAACTCAAAATCAAAGACTGGGAAAAAATATACCAAGCAACTAGCTAGCATCCACAAAAAAGCAGGAGTGGCAATATTAATCTCTGATAAAGTAGATGTCAGAATGAAAACCACCATAAAAATAAGGAAATACACCATATAATAATTAAAGACACAGTAGATAAGGAAGATATAACATTAGTCAACATCTATGTACCAAATTATAGACCTACTAAATACATAGAACAACTGTTAACAGAATTGAAGAAAGAAATAAAAGATACCACAATAGTGGTAGGAGAATTTAACATACCACTTTCACCAAAGACTAGGTTAACTCAAAAGAAACTTAACAAAAACACAGAAGACCTAAACTATACATGGGGCCAACTGGAACTGGTGGATGTATTTATTCTAAGCACTGCACCCACCCAAAACTCAGTTCACTTTCTTCTCAAGTTCATATAGCACATTTTCCAGAATTGATCCCATAGTAGGAAACAAAGCAAGCTTCAAAGAATTAAAACACATTGAAATAATACCAAGTATCTTCTTAGACGACAATGTTTTTAATTTATTTTTCAAATTCTCTCAGCTTGAGAAATGTAGAATGAGTTCTTCCCTTTTTTATTATTAATTTATTTTTTTATTTGAGGGAAGGTTAGCAAATCATATTAGTTTTGTACAATCATTCACGGACATTTAGTTATACAACATTAATTACCATTGATTATTTAATTCATTAAACTAAGGATGACACAAGAAGAATTGATGCCTTCAAGTTGTGGTGCTGGAGAAGAGTCTTGAATATACCATGGACCACCAAGAAAACAGATAGGTCTGTTTTGGAGGGGGTGAAACCAAGTTACTCCTTGGAAGCTAGGATTTTGAAGCTCTGTCTCACATCCTTTGAGCCAGTTGCAAGGAGGGACCAGTCCTTGGAGAGGGACATTATGCGCAGAAGGGTGGAGGGCAGCACAGAATTGGAAGACCCTGGATGAGATGAGTAACTAGGGCAGTAAGGGTAGGTATGTTGGAGTTAATGAGACTGGCTCAGGACAGGGCAGACTTCACAGCTGTTGTACATCGGGTCACTGTGAGTCACAGGCTACTCAGCAGCAAGTAACAACAAATCAGTAATCAACCTCATTTTCCCAGGGGAAAAAAAAACAAGCAAAAACTTCCTTCCTAGTAATTCTAACAATAATCCTGGAAATATACCTGCTTGCCTCGATTTGGAGTATCTAACATCATCCATTGCTATCACTAGGGGCAAGTGAGGAAGACCCTGGATGAGATGGATTGACTCAGTGACTGGGGTCATGGGGGTGGGTGTGGAGTTCTTCCCTTTTTATTTTCAAATTTCAGCTCTCTGAACGTTCAATTATAACACTTTGCTCTGTTTTCTCGAGCTGTCCTTTGAAATCTTGTTCGGCTCTTTCACTTGTTTGTATTCCCTTTGTTTTGGCTTCCAGACACTCTCATATAATTTTTTAAGAGTCTCTTGTGACATCCATTTTTATTTTTCCTTTCTCCTCTGTCTTTGCTCTCTTTATAGTTGATATCATCCCACAACTCATCTGGTCTTAGATCATTGGTGTTTAATACTTAAAACCTATTATAAAGCTTAATTTAAAGCAATTGGGCTCTGAAAGATAGGCCTTTTTTATTTGATTAACTGTCAGCTGTTGGATGGTAAGTCTTTTTTTTTTTATTTACAGTCAGTGGTGGGCTGTGAGCCTCTTATTTAAACCAATTAGGACCTGTTAGGTGGGCTTTTGTGATTAATATTGGTTGAGGCTTCTAGCCTGCAGCTTCTGGATCTGATGTGAAGATTGATTTAGTATTAGAAGTGCAAACAAAATTGTCAGTTTTCTGTATATTTGGAGAACATGGCTCTAATAGGCATAACACTTGCTAGTCAGTTTGCTGTACAAAGATAACTTTTGGGATACTGTGATACTGAAAGCTATTTCACTACTGTGTCAAATGTCACAAGGGTTACTTCTTTATTAGTGGAGCTCTTGGTTTAAGACATACTAGGAAATAGGATTAGTCATCTACTTTTTAAATAACAGGCCTCTGACAGTCCTATGTACAGTAGAAGAGCACAGACTGATGGTGTTAATAGGTTGTTACAAATTGAGACTATTTGAGTTTGGTGACTTTTGCTCAACCTTTTGCTCCCACTCTACCCAAGACCTTCGACTGAAATCCCTTTAAAAATGGTCAGCAGTGCTGATTGGCCACCATTTAATTCAATTCTCAGAGTCTTCCATCCTAAAAGTCAAGTGTCCCAACATTTATTTGGACTAAGAGTTTGTATGTGTCATCGCATTTCTTCTGTCTTCTTTCCCTTAGTTTTACCTTAGATGGCTGCTTATAAGCTTCTGAGACCCCCGTCATTACCAAAGTAGAATGAAGAATATTGTCTTTGTGAACATAATATGTCAACTGACACTGATTATCCAGAAACTAAGAGGTTGAGTCTCCTGGCCAACAATTTCATTCCCTTAAGGAGTCTGGTTTTGTTGTTATGTTCTGTCACGTCAATTAAAAGTAATAGTGACCCTATGAAGAGTAACTCTGAATCCTGATTTCTCCTGAGCCAATATCACTGTCTCCAATACTCATGTCCCATTATCATACTCATTGTGTCAATCTATATAGATCTATAGCCAGGGTCTTCTCCTGCACTCTCAACATTTCCAAGGGCTGTTCTCTTCTGACAACAAGCCAAAAAGTATGTGAAACGAAGCTTCCAAATTATTGATTCCAAAAAGCAACCTGGTTTCACTGCTACAAGACAAACAGGTTCTCTTGGCTGTCCATTGTATGCTCAATATTTTCCTCCAGCACCATTAATCAAGAGCATAGATTTGTCTTCTGTCATCCGTAGTCATTGTCCAGCTCTCTGATGCATAGCAAGTGATGGTGAAGACCATGGCCTGGATCAGGTGCACTTTAATCTCCAGACTGACGAGGTCCTTGACAGTAGTGCTTCTCAGTACAGCTCGTCCATTGATTTCCTGACTGCTGGTGCAAAGATTGTTGATTGTGGATCTGAGCAAGATGAAATTGTTTAAAAAATCTCAATCTCTTTCACTTCTATCATGATGCAGCCAAGCGGCCCTACGATGAGAATTTCTGTTTTCTTGATGTTGAAACTCCATCCATATTGAAGACTGTAGTCTTTGAATTTCTGCAGTAAACACTTCAGATCCACCTTAGTTTCAGCAAGCAAGATGCATCATCTGCATAAAACAGGTTGTTGAAGAGTCTTCATCCAACCCTTATGCATATTCCTCCTCATAAAGTCCAGCCTCCAGAATGTTCTGTGTACA
>NW_006399875.1:2087449-2099883 GCF_000299155.1 Elephantulus edwardii
TTATATTGGAGAGTTGTATTTATAGATATTTGTGGCACATAAATATAAGTAGTGCCCGCTACCAAGCCTATGTATGGCTGTGAATGCCTTCTTATTCAGTTTCTGACTCCTGTTCAGCTTTTGTGCATATTTGATATTACTGCAGGACTGGTTGTTAAATATGCAATAGTATTTACATTTAACACCTGTGTTTAGTCTTCTCTATCTAGAGTTTGTAACTAGTCACCAGGGAAGGTTGATCTCCATATTTAAGTTCATTGTCTACTTGTGTTTTTCTTATTGTGTACTGTCAAGTTCGAGTCAGAATTAACTCATAGCTGGTCCTCCAGAGATTTTTTCAGAGGCTGTGAATAACATGAGAGGATATTGCCCATCTTTCTCCCAAGGAGTTACCAGTGCATTCAATCTGCTTAGTGTTGGATTGGCCGCAAATATTTTTTTACCACTAAGTCACCTTAACTCTTCTTACTCTCCTCAGACTTCCATATCATTGAATGGGTGCAGTTTATTCCTTCTCCTCGACAGTGTTCAGGCAAGCACATGACATTTATAAATGAGCTTTGTTATCTTTACTTCTTTTCTACCCACGTTGTTGAACATGTTGTTATTGTTGGTATATGCCATCAAGTCACCTGTGACTAATAGCACCCCTATATTTAAAACAGCCCTAAATCCTGCTCTACCCTGTGCCAATCTTACTGTCTCCAACATGCTTATCCCCATTACCCCAGGCTCTGAATCAATCATTCTAATCAAGGGTCTTCCTCACCTGTGCTCTCCCTCCACCCTCCCAAACATGACGTCCCTCTCCAAACACTGGTTCCTCCTTGCAACATGTCCAAAGTATGTCAGACAAAGCTTCAGAAACCTTGCCTCCAAGGAGCAGCCTGGTCTCACTCTCTCTAGGATGAACTGGTTTGTTCTCCTAGCAGTCTATGGTATATTCAAAACTCTTCTCCAACACCACAGCTCAAAGGCACCAATTCTCTGTCTCTTACCTCTAGCCATTGCCCAGCATTTCAATGCATAGGAAGTAATTGCAAAAAACAAAACAGAACTTAATACAGGGAATCCCAGCAGTCACAAGGAGGCAAGCCATATATTTTGCAAAGCTGTATTCCAACAAAAGTGAACCTGGAGAGTTGTAGAAGATATTTCCCTTCATAGACCCAATAATTATCTCCATTGACTCTCTAGGTTCATATAAAGTTCCTTTCTAATCTCCATCCAGAAAAGATGATATCAGAATAAATTTGTCTTAATTTTTAACCTTTCTAATTAACCTCCAAGTGTAAGGAAAATGAGACTTAGAATTTTCTTGAAATGACATTTTTAAGGACAATGGTAGTGATAAAATATCACCTACACTGAAACATTCCTTTTCTTTATGTTGTATACACGGTAACTTTGAGTTAGAGCCACCTCAATGGCACAAAATAATACAATTTTGGACATGTTATCAGGTGAGAGTAGTCCTGCAAAAGTGTATTGTGCTGAGTAAAGAGGAGAGGCTGTGGAAAAGAAGAAAAGTATCTACAAGACATATTGACATGATGCCTACAACAATAGGCTCAAATATTGCAGTGATTGCAAGGATTGTGCAGCATTTTACTCCATTAGACATGGGGTCACAATAAGTCACAGCTGAACGAACATTTAACAACAATGATGGTGATATTCAGAAGCACATGGTGACATAAAAGCTAAATTTCCTTATTGGACATAATGTTGCTATTGTTATGTGCCATCAAGTATCTTGCAACTCGTAGTGGCTCTGTGTACAAGGCCTTTAACCCTGCTCTTGCCTCTGGCATTCCTACTCTCATTAGCCCAGTCACTGAATCAACCCATCTCATCAAGTGTCTTCGTCTCCTGTGTTGTCTGTTCCTCCACCCTCCCAAGCATGACATCCCTCTCCAAGGACTGGTCCCTCCTTGCAACATGCCCAGTGTCAGAAGAAGCTTCAGAATCCTTGCCTCCAAGGAGCAGCCTGGTCTTACTCTCTCTAGGGTGAACCTGTTTATTTTCCTAGAAGTCCATGGTCTATTCAATACTCTTCTCCAGCACCACAGCTCAAAGACATCAGTTCTCCGTCTATCATCCCTAGTCATTGTCCAGCTTTCTGACTACGATACAAAGATAAAATTTCCAGACAGATAAGGAGAGAGCTAAAAGATATATTTAAGTTAAAAGATACATAAATGTATGTGGGTGCATTCACGTATCAATTAAGCTGTGTTAGGTTGGATTAAGTAAAAAGAGAGATTCGTTTCTCATTGCATTTACTTTTGACTTGTGAGTATGAGTATCTACTAACAGTCATCTGCACGGTGCAGCTATAAAACCAAGTTGTTGTCACCCAGTGGGCATGTAGAGAGGACTAGAAACAGTTTTTATTTAAAAATGTGAGTGAAACATAACTGCCAATATGGAGAGCATGTGAAGACCAGGGAACAAAGCATATTTTTGTTGCTAATCATGTCAACATCCAAGTTCAAGGAGCACTTTTGTTCATTCAGAGGAGATATTATTGTCCCCTGATGGTCACATCTGTCACCAATATCACTTGGCATGTGGCCTGAGTTTTGTCTCTACTGAACATTCACATCATTGGATTTCCTCACTGGAGACCGGGTTCAGTTCACTGCAACATAAGGATGAAAAACTCAAACTAAACCCAGCCATTGAGACAAAAGCAGCTCTCGCGGCCCCCTGGTTATGTTTGTGGCTGCTAACAGAAGGTCAGCAGTTGGATACCACTGGTTCCTCGGAGAGACAGATGGGCCGTCTGATTTTATAACCATGTACACCCTTGGAAACACCAGAGGGCAGATCTACTTCTTCCTAAGGGTCATTCCAAGTTGAGACCTATAGAGATGTAGATGTACAGATATGTTGTTGTGTACCATCAAGTCAGAACAAACTCAGAACTGATCATCCAGAAGGTTTTCAGATACAAAAAACTGCATGAGAGAAGATTGTTCATTTCACATGAAGCCAGCTGGTGGATTCAAACTGCATATTTTGAGGCTTTCAGCACAATTCCTTACCACTAAGCCACCAGAGCTCCAGGGATGTGTGTGTGTGTGTGTGTGTGTGTGTGTGTGTGTTTATTTATATAAATATAAGTAAAGCTATAGATAGATATAGATAGAAGATAGAGAATAGATAGATACATAGATAGATAATAGATAAATAGATAGAGTTGTGGTTGTGTACTGTAGAGTCAGAACCGACCCATAGCTGATCCTCCAGTGGGTTTTCAGAGACGGTTAATCATGTAGGAGGAGACTGTCCATGTTTCTCCTATGAAACAGCAGGTGGCCTCAAAGTGTGTGCCTTCAGGACTGCAGCACAGCTCCTTGCCACTTACCACCAGAGCTCCCTATATATGAAGAGAGAGAGGAAGGGGAAGAAAGAAAGAGAGAGAGAGAAGTATTCATATAGGTGTAGGTACTAAAGATGTAGATAGATACAGCTATGCATATGTGTTTTAATGAATGCACCCTGATAGAGTCTGTATGTAGTTGAATTATGCAGAAAGGCAAGCATGCATCTCTTTGCACTCATTTTTGGGTCATGCTATGCAGCTGTAAAGGTTTTACAATGGGGAACTCCGGTGGCCTAGTCCATGGATAATTGCGCTGCTAACCCAAAGGCCTCTTCTCTTTGGTGGCAGGAAACAGATAGGAGTCATTTTCTTCTATTCTGAACCCCACTAGAGCATTAGCTCTAAGTCTGGTTTGAGTTAGTTAGACACACACACACACACCCCAACTGGGATAGAGTCAACTGTAATCTGTAATTCATATATATATATACCAATTGAGATAGAGTCAACTATAATTCCAATAACTAAGAATCACCATCTCAGCAAAACATATGTACAGTTATACGTATATCTAGGCCACGGGCTTTGCAGTCACTTGCTATGCATCAAAGAGCTGGACAATGACTAAGGATGACAGAAGAAGAATTGATGCCTTTGAGTTGCGGTGCTGGAGAAGAGTCTTGAACATATATCATGCCAAGGGGAAAAAATAGGTCTGTCTTGCAGAGGATGAAACCAAGTCTCTCTTTGGAGGCTGGGATTCTTAAGCTCTGTCTCACATACTTCGGGCATACGGCCTGGAGGGACCAGTCCCTGGAGAAGGACATCATGTTTCGAAGGGTGGAGGGATAGCACAGGAGAAAAAGAGCCCGGATGAAATGGATTGATACAGTAACTGGTACAATGGGGGTTGGTGTTTCAGAATCAGTGAGACTGTCTCAGGACAGGGCTGACTTTAGAGCTGTTGTACATAGGGTCACTATCACTCACAGGCAACTTGAAGGCATATAACAACAAATATAAATTAGAAATATAAATAATATAAAGAATAGAAATAGAAATATACACACACACACACACACAAAAGAACTACTACTATGAAAGCAGTTCTTACTCATAGTGGAGTGTCTTCCATAAAGTTTTCAAAGCAATAAGTTTTTACAAAAGGAAACTCTGTCTTTCTCCTATGGAGATTGGAACCACTAAACTTTTCATTGTAAGTGCAACACGTATATATCACCGTGGCTTTTCTTTCTTCCTGTCTAACGAATGTGGTGTAGTGGTAAGGAGTTGAGCTTCCAATCCAAATGTTTGCGGTTTTAATCCACCAGCTGTTTCACTGGAGAAAGCTGGAAATCTCCTCCCGTGTGATTTACTGCCTCTGAAAACCCACTGAGGGGCCAGCTATGGGTCAGTTCCGGCTTGACAACATGTACATAAATAAATGTACACACACACACACACACACACACACGTATATATGCACTCTGATGGCCTAGTGGGTAAAGAGTTGTGCCGCCAACCCAAAAGTAGGTGGTTCAAGTCCATCAGCTGTACTGAAAGAGAAAGATGGGCAGTGGCCTCCGGTGCAATTTACAGCCTTTGAAAATGTGCTGAATGGTCAGCTATGAGTAGATTCTGACATGATGACAGGAAAGTTTCTATGAGCTTTTTCAGATATGAAGCTATAGATATATACTTGTTTTTCTCTGTGGTATCTGATTTTCAGCTCTAGGACCCTCCCTTCCACCACCAACTTCACCATAGCATAACTCTCCACCCCCAGACACTCATTAATTGACTGCAAACACAACTTTATTGCAAAGTGACTGGGGCTTTATTAAGCAACCGGATTTACAGGCAATAACATAATCAATATAACATTAATATGGCACATAATTAAATAAGAGCCCTGCAAGGTCCTGCCTGAATCCTGAAATATACAGGAGTTAATTGTTTGCACCGATGGCATTAACCGGAGGGATTGGAAACCAAACTTGGAAGAACACAGTCCCCAGTTGTTCTTGTTTCTCAAGCATTCCATCTGATCTAAATAGGGAGTGATCATGGGAACCCACAGGAATGCAGTATCGCTGTGACCCCCTATAGAGCTGCCCTCGGCCCCCCAGCCTGGGAGGGCGGCCATCACTCAGCCACTTCACGCTTGCCTGATACATCCAGAGTCTGAAGGCAAATGGCAAATGGCATTTAATGTTCTTCCCCACCAGTAGAAAAGGGACAAGCCACCGCAGGCTCTTGGCGTGTCCCTGTAGAATGTACCGCATCTGCGGAGAAATGGGAGCAGTTAGGCTTCCTGGAATAAACGCTGCCAGTCCTGACCCCAAATCATGTGTTGGTACTTAAAATTCAGGGAAATCACTTTAGAATACTACCCCCGCCCCAGCCCTGCTCAGTGGACCCAGAAAGCAAAAATACTAGGAGAAGGAAACTTTTAAGTGGGAACATTTCACATGTGCCTAGTCGATGGAATATTTGAAAGATAAACACTGAAGGAGGGGAAATGTTGTAAGAGAGCCGGTCGCTAACTCGTTAACTCCAGACACCTTTCACTTCACTAAACCTCTTAGCCACACTCTGCTCCCTTGGGGGCTGCCTACCTGAATCCACCGTAATTCCAATAGCTGGGAATCCTGGCTTCAGCATTCTACTCCTTTATTACCTCCTGCCCAAGCAAACACTGCAAGCTAGTAACTGTCAAACTAATTCTAAGTCATGGAGACTCAAGAGCTACAGAATAAAATGGCCTCCCGAAAGAGTATGAATAAGCACTGAGCAGTTAACCGGAAGGTCCGGGTTTGAATCCACCCAGCTGTTCTGTGGGAGAAAAAGATCTGGTGATGTATATGTCTGTTCAGAATAAAAACCCACTGGCATCAGGTGTTTGTGACCCACTGCAGCCCTTTGTCACATTTCTGAGGCTGCAAGGTTTACAGGAAGAGTCTTCCCATCTTTCTCTCATGGGGCAGTTGGTGGATTCGAGCCACTGATCTTTCAGGTAGCCTTGTGACACAGTACACCACATCACCAGAGCTCCATCTGTAAAGATCACAGACTGAGTGACTCTTGATTCAAGGCATGGTATTTTCAATTGCTTCACAAGCATCTGAAAGTTGGCCAGTGAAGAAGGATGGCCAAAGAAAAGCTGATGGCTTTGATGGCTTTGATTTGTAGTGTTGGAGACGGGTACTAAATATCCCAAAGACTTCCAAAAGAACAAATCTGTCTGGGAGAAAGTGCAGCCAAGGTGCTTCTTATAGGCAAGAATGGTGAGATTTTATCTAGCAAACTTTTCTAAGAGAGGCTAGTTAGTCCTTGGCAAGCCAGAAGAAGCTAGTACATGAAAAAATCATGCTGGCAAAGGTGGAGAGTCAGGGAAAGAGAGCAAGACCTTCAACAACGGACTTGAGCATGTCAGATATTATGAGGATGGCACAGGCCAGGGCAAGGTTCACCTCTGTTGTTCACAGGATTGCCGTGAGTCTTAGGTTGATGAGATGACACCAAGCAACATCAACTCTGTGCTATAGGGTCCTTAAGAATCAGAATCCAGACCACCATGGTGTGCAGCAAAAGTAATCTTTTTAGGCATCAGATTCTCAGAACCTTCTGCCACGGCACTTTGGGTACTCTACACAGTCAAACTACTTGCTCCACCCAGGGATCCCAAATATCTCCTGCTATCACCACTAAACCGAAATAGTTCCTTTTTAAAACTATAGGCGTGTGACTCTTGAACATGGGGATGTACAGAACCTGATCTGATGAGGAGAAATAAGCTGTTCATTGCTCCTACATGCTGCATAGTACTCCATCATGTGAATGTACCACAATTTCTCAATCCACTTGATTGTGTTTGGAGATTTGGGCTGTTTGCATGTTCTTGTGATGGTGAATAACACTGCAATGAATACTGGTGTACAAGTCTTTGTTTGTGCCTCAGTTCTCATTTTCTCAGGTATATTCCAAACACAAAGGTCTTTTGTTCATAAAGTCACTATGAGTCATCTATGATTTGACGACATATAACAACAATAACAACTACAACATAGAGAGAGCTATGTTGGCCTTGTGGACAGAAAGTTATGCTACAAACCCCAAGGTAGGTGACTTTTAATATGCAGCCCTCAGGCCTGGTTCAAATTGTTTTTTTGGTTTTTGTTTTGGTGGGGGTTTTTTCCAAACATTCTTCTAGGTGGTATAGCACTGGTCTGTGCATTGCTGTACTGAGGTAACTCGTGGTTGCTGTGATGCTAAACACTGTGACACTTATGTGCCAAATGTGATAATGGTTATCCATGGAAGACAGTGTTTGATGGAGCTTCCCGATTAAAACAAGCTTGGAAGCAGGAATGGCATCCACTTCTGAAATGGCTTGCCTGCGGAAACTCTATGAACAGTGCTCAGGTCTTTTGTTCATAGGGTCGCTATGAGTTGTCTACAACTCAATGGCACATACCAACAACAACAACATATTCCAAGCAATGGAATAGCTGAATCATATGGAATTTCTTTCTGAAGAAATGCCAAACTGCTTTCCAGAGTTGTTGTACCATTTTACAGTGCATAAGCATTCCTATCTCTTTGCATTCTCTCCCACAGTTATTACTTGTTGTCCTGTTAAACTTTGCCACTGCTACTGGAGTGAGTTTTTATTTACATCTCTCTCATTGCCAGTGACTTTGATCATTTCTTCATGTGTCTGTTGGTCATTTGAATAACTTCCTCTATGAGAATTCTTTCCATGTTTTTTGCCCATTTTGTAATTGCATTATCAGTCTTTTTCTTGTGGATGACCTGTAGAGAAGCCTAGATTTTGGAGTTGATTCTTATGTCCCTTTATTCCTTTTTCTAAAGTTAGTAGAATAATAACACAAATAGTACCCAGACATTTGAGGAGTAACTCAATCACACCAGTAACAATGCACACCAACAATAATTCCTGGCATGCAGCAGCAATTTCTTAAACATTCAGTGTTTTTATTTTTACTATTATCTCCCATTGCCTTCTCAGCAGCCATCTATGTGAGTGTGCATGGTTAGTTGTGTAAGAATACACAAGGTTGTAGGTAAGAACATTGTAAGTAATAATGGAAAAACAGTGTGGCATTAGGAGCTTTGAAAATGCCTTTTATATCAATTGCCTTAGCCCTCTATGGGCATGGTCTCCAGCTGCCTTCACTACAGACACATGGCTCACCCACTGGTCATCATCTTCATCATCTCCATTAACAATTGGAGTATTAACATAAGAAGGAGGGATGGCCAGACTGTGGTGAGACTGGCTAGCTGTAACTTTATGGAGCCCTGAAGACAGAGCCAGAGTTGAAAGTTCTGCTTATCAAACAATTGAAGGAAGATCTGACTTGAAATTACTATGAGACAAAGCTTGCTGGACAATTGAGGAAACCAGATGCTACTTACACTTGCATTGCTGGATGGAATCTGGACTTTGACTCATTGATAGAGAAGCTGTCTGGACTAGTGAGGAATTGTGTCTTGTTGTTAATCTGACTTGGGACGTCTTAACTAAACATGGGCTTTCACTGTGTGATATCCTTTACTTTACCCATCCCTACCACCTAGTTCCTTAATAAACCCCACAACTATAGTCAAGATACATTTGTGAGCCAATTTGCAATGAATATTAGCCCCAGTGGTGAGTAGTAGGTGCAGGACCATGTGGGGGGGGGGTCATACTAACTATTTAGTTAGTTCCAAACTGTTTGTTTATAACTGTGAATTCCACTGATAAGGATAGTTTCTCTTTATACAGTTAATTGTGCTTAGACTCTGCCTTCCCATGTTGTCTTTACTCCATTTACAGATAAGTTTTAACTGTCCATGGGAGAAATTGCTTTCTTACAAAACATAGCCCCAGAACTGATTTTTGTTCATCAAAATGAAAATTACACCAGTGACACTCCATCCATCAATGGACTTTGCAGAAAATGTTTTCCTGTCTTTGGACCTTTTAGTAGGTGGAAGGCAGGGGGTGATAGAGATAGACGAGCATCAGCCCCTTAATTAGAAGGTCAGAAGTGAGAGCTATCTGCCCTGAGGTTTGCTCTCCTCCACTTCTGAGATCTATATGTTTCCACATGAGCGAAGGGCCATTGACGATGGCTCAGCGGTAGAATCTTCATCTTCCATGCAGGAGACAAGGATTCAATTCCCAGCTAATGCCCCACCATCCATTTGTCAGTAAAGATTTTTGCATTTTGATCTAATGTTGAATGGTTTCAGAAAGACCTCCAGGTTAAGGCAGACTAAAAAGACCAGGTGTCACTGAGGTGAATATTATTCCAAACAATAACTCTTGGTGTCATTCTTCACCATGGTCATCCTTCCTGCACCAGACAATACAGAGTCTTTGATAACATCTGTTAACAGTTTCATCATAGAATAAGATGTGGCAAAAACAGTTGTAATAACTCTTTTATTCTAAATTGCATTGCTGTGAAGTGAGTCAAGTCAACGAAATTCACATCAACCCTATGAAGTCTTGGTTTGTCTTTGACATCCTCACAACCTTTGTTGTTCTCAACCTCACTGTTGCATTCACCATCAAGCCAACTTCTTGAGGGTCTCCTCTTTCTAAGACCCGCTACCTTCCCCATAATGATGTCATTCCCTGAGTACATCATTATAATTGTTGTATAGATTATGTGAAGACTAACAGTAAAAGCATTTTATAGCATTTTCTATATTGAATTACTGTTAAAACATTATTAATAACTGAATGGAAGCCTTAATTAGGTTTTTTCCTCTTTATTTTCCTTTAATTACTTCATTCTCAAAAACTAAATGGATATGGGTCCATGAATATTAATGACCACTGTACTGTAGCAGCAACACCAGAACATTTGATAAAATTAGTGGTTATGAAAATATCGGCAGAAAGGAAACCCATAATGACTTCTTGAAGACAAATCTGCACAATGTGAATCATTGCTACATTCAAGTAAAAAGGACAGCTCTGACCTGAGTCCACTAGGGTTGTTAGGTGCTGTCAGGTCGACTATGATTCATAATGATCCAGTGTGGGGACCCTTGTGAACAGTAGATTGGAATCGGACCCGATCCAGCACCATCCTCAGAATCCTTGATGTGCCCCTCCCATACTCACAGTCACGGTGTCATCATCTCATTGAGTGTCTTTCTCTTTCTCTCACCCTCCACCATGATGTCTTGTTCCAAGGATTGTTCCCTCCTGACAACGTCCAAATATGTGAGATGAAATTTCACCGTCTTTGCTTTTAAGGGACACTCTGCTAGTGCTTCCTCTAAGGCAGATTTCTCTGTTCTTTTGGCAGTCCATGGGATAGCACTCTTCTCCAACATCACAATTCAAAGACGTCACTTCTTCTGTCATCCTTACCCTTTGTCCAAGTTTCATATGAATAGGAAGCCTGGACTTGGTGCATTTATGATTAAAAAAATACTAAGATATAAGGTGAATTGAGGGGGTGACTGCTGCAATGGGCTCTTGTGTGTCAGGAAGTATCAAGATGGCACAGGACAGGACTGGTGTCAGATCTTTTATTCATAGGGTCACTATGAATCATACTCAACTTGATGGCACCTAACAACAACTAACAACATAGCATTATATTGATAAGTATATTTGACCTTCAAAAAAGGGTTTTTATTACTATAACAACAAAAGACATCTCTGTTCAAATGTTGCACACACAAAATGTATAGATAGTGACTTTGGTATCACACGTGGTAACAGTGTCACTCAGTGCAGTTCATACCATGTACATCTGTGGAACACTAACCTGGCAAGTCAATGCAGTTCATACCATGTACATCTGTGGAACACTAACCTGGCAATTATCTACTGAAAAGTCATCTAGAAATAATTGGGAGGATGGCCCAGGACAGGGCCTTGAATGTGGGGTTACTGTGCATCCAGGAATGATATAAGCATAGCTGATAACAACTGCATGAGTTAAGCAATCTCACAAGTTTAACATTCCCTAAAACTCATGGGTTAAAAGACAGCACTGAGGACAAGGAGGTTGTGTAACTTAGGGAAGATGTCTCCTTCCTGGTGCCAAAAGTGAAAAGAAGTCTTTTAATGCAGAATTTTTAAAAGCCTCAGAGGGCCTCTTGCACATCAAAAGCTATTCGCAATGAACAGTTGACTCTGATAATTGTAAATACATCAGAAACATGTGGATTGAATTCATCTCTCTCAAAATTATGGATGGGTGTACCCAAATGTACAGCTTTTGAACACCTCAAACTCTCTGAAAATATTCTGTGTTCAAAGTAAGGGTTTTAAGGAAAATTGAAACCATATGTTTGCCATTCATTTATATTTAGCTTATCAAGTTGTTGTTTGTTTTTAAAAGCTATTTAATGTTCAAGAAGATTTAAGGCCACTCTTAATAAAGTTTTTTAAAAAAAAAAAAGCAAACAGATTTGTTCATTAAGAAAACGAAGATGTATTTTCCAAGAGGAAACAAACTTGAGTCTCTATAGACAAAGCTGGTTTAAAGCTTCACTAAGGAAATTTTTTTCTTTTTTTTAAATTTTTTTTCTATTTATACATTTTTGAATAAAGACAAGGTAGGAAGGAAACATAAGAGAGGAAAAGAGTACCTTGGATTTAACAATATTTTTGGCTTTGTGTTCTTCCCTTGTATAATTTCCTGATTTTTGCTTTCCTTTCTCTTCCTTAAGTGTTCAACTGCCAACCGAAAGTTCAGTGGTTCGGATCCGTCCAGAGGTGCTTGCCTGGCACACAGTTGTACTCTGACACACATTGGCTCTCTAGGAGTCGGAATTTACTCCACATCAACTGGTTCTGCTCTTCCTTTGGATCAAATATGGTCAACACTGAGCTCTCTTTTTAACACTCTTCTGGACTTGGGTGACTCAGTAGACAACGTTGTATTATTCCTATAATAGGAGATGTCTACTCCAGTACAGACTCCACCTCTAGTGTCCTCATTTTGGCTGGGGATACTAAAGAGCTAAACAGAACATTCCAAAAGGCAGCTAGGAATGACAAAGCAAAATGCTACAATGAAATGTGCGAGGAGCTAGAGTCAGAAAATCAAAAGGGCCGAAC
>NW_006399875.1:2101523-2118337 GCF_000299155.1 Elephantulus edwardii
GCAGGATAGAGCAGGGTTTAGGGCTGTTGTGCATAGGGTCGCTATGAGTTGTAAACAACTCGAGGGCACATAACAACAACATCAAATATTGGATCAGAAACTCTCATGGACGCACCCAGTTAGCTATGCTCTGACGAATTGCCATCTATTCTTTGAGTCATCATCTGTCGGAATTCTAAGAAGAAAGGAAATAATCTTTTAAAATAAACATTAACTATACAATAACAATGCTGGAGAAGGGTACTGAATATAGCATGGACTGTAAAGACAATAAACAGGTTCATTCTGGAGAGTGTGAAACCACGCTGCTCCTTGGAGTCAAGGATTCTGAAGCTTCATCTGACACACTTTGGGCATGTTGCAATGAGGGACCAGTCCTTGGAGAAGGACATCGTGCTTGGGAGGGTGGAGGGACAATACAAGAGAGGAAAAGAAGATGCTAGATGAAATGGATTGACTCAGTGATTGGGGTAATGGCAATAGGCGTGTCAGAGACAATAAGGTTGACACAGGACTGAGCAAGGTTCAGAGCAGTTGTACACAGGCTCCATATTGAGTCACAAACCACCTGATGACACATAACAACACAACAACATACAAGAACGTGCTGTTACACAATGAAGAATCAGCCTCTGATAGCCCTACCCCAAGCCCTCCCTGACACATGGATTTGCAATGGGTCAGAATCAACTCCGCAATAATCGATGCTAGTATTACCATTCTCGAACAGGAGGGCAATCTCCAAATGAATTGTAATCTGTAGAGCTCAGAGATGCTGATGATGACCAAATAGGAAGAATCTGGCAAGCTCTGGTGGCCTAGTGGCAAGAAGCTGCACTGCAATCTCAGAGGTGAGTGGTTCGAATCCACCAGATGCTCTGCTGGAGAAGGAGGAACAATCTCTTCCTGTACCAGTCAGATCTGATTTGACGGTACACACACACACACACACACACAAATGAAATAAAAAAAAAAGTAGGAAGAATCTCACACTCACATGCCCACCACTGCTAGGGGGTTGACGAGTGGTTGTGCTGGCCATGGACATAGCAGGACACCAGCAAAGATTATGGACCTTGTGCTTCTGCATATTCAAGGGCAGGGGAATAGTGACTAGGTACAGGAAGGAACACACCCCAAAGCGAAGGGAAGCAGAGCATTACAAAGCTGCCCCAAAGGGCCTCCTCCGTCCTGCTACCATTTACAAAATGCCCCTGTTCAAGATGAGCCTGCGTGGTTCTGCAATGCTTGATGGAGTTCCAGTTCAAACACTGATTTACAGGAAAAGTGACACTGAAGCCTTTTGGGCGAGTCAGCTGACTCCTTAGCAGGAAGGAATGTAATGAAACTTAGACAGAGAGGCTGTTTCTCCAAGTGTGGTCTCTGCTTCCAGCTTCACAGTCACCCTGGTTGAAAATGCAGATTATTAAACCCTGTGCCCTCCTCTACCTCACACACAAGTCCCCTCTCACACACATCTGCCGAACCAGGAATGAAGGCTGGGGCTGCTGGGTAATAGGCATTTTCACAAGTTTCTCGAAGGGTTTGCCTCACACTCTTCTCAGGTATAGGGCTCTAGGAAGTGTCTAGAAAGAGCAGCATATCCCCACAGTCCATGGATGCTTGCATGTTGCTGTAATGCTTACCAGACTTCAAGGAAAGCTTTTAAACGAAGAAGAACTAAGAGGAAAATCCTGGCGATCTACTTCTAAAGATTCAAAACTCAGGCACTGGAAATCCTCAGCAGAGCAATTATCAGGTCCTTTTGTACTAGAATTTGCCATGTTTTTGTTGTTGCGTGTTTTAGAGCTGGAACAGATTCATCTCCGACTCTGTAGCAGGTTGTCAGAGGCACTGAATCACACAGGAGTCCATTACCCACCCTCCACCCACGGAGCAGCTGGTGGATTTGAACTTCTTCACGTGTGAATATCAGCTCATGAACTCTTTGGGGATTGCAGTGCAGCAGCTTCATAGCACTGGGTCACCAGAGCTCCCAGCGTTGCTATCAGTCAGCAACTAACTACAGAAACTACAGAGCAGCTATCAGCAACAAATTACGCAAAGGATCAAAATGAGTCTTGGTCCTTTCTCTCTCTCTCTCTCTCTCTCTCTCTCTCTTTCTCTTTCTCTCTCTCTCCCACTCTCTCCCCCTCTCCCCCACACACACATACACACGCACACACCTACTATACCACTTGCTGTCCTTCTTGCATCATCTGGCCTTCAGCTCCAGCTTTGAGAATTACGTGAAGTGACCCCTAGGGTTTTTCATCTGGATACAGTGAAAAGATCCCCAGATATGTCTCATTGATTCTCTTCTTGACCAAGAAACAAGTCCCCACACTTGTCATCCTGGGAGACAAAGCCTTGCTGGAAATACCAGTACACCCAGGAAGCTTGAATTTGCTCATGAATAAAACTTTCTAATTTGCTGAGTGTATAGTATCTAAGAAAAACCTCTGCGATCTTACCAATGAGCAGGACTCTGTAAATGGAACTTGGCAGTGCCTCACTTCTTAGTATTCTTGGCATGGATGTGATATTATTGCTTCCTTGTTGTTGACACTGTTGTGTCATACAGTCCATTCTGGCTCAGAGTGACCCGTGCGGAGAGAGAAGAGCTGCCCCTCCCCCCCCCCCCGGTTTTCCAAGGCTGGATAAACCATTACAGAAGTGAACTGGGCCATATTCCTCCTACTTCCTCAAGAGTATTGTTTTTAATTTTGTATTGGTTTGCATACAAAGTTCATATACTTTATGTTTCATTCATGTGCATTGAGTTTCACATATGTAAAAGTCAGACAAATATGTCTTCTGGTTTATTTTCGAGGGAGTTCTAGTGGTTTAATTGTGATCTGTGCTGCCAACCCAAAAAAGCACACAGTTCAAATGCACCAGGTTGTCTGTGAGAGAAAGATGGGCAACCAACTCCCGTGTGATTTACTGTTTATAAAAACCTAGTTGAGGGGTTAGGAAAACAAACAGATTTGTCCTGGAGAGAGTGAAACTGGGTGGCTCTTTGGAGGCAAGGATTCTGAGGCTCCGTCTAACTTACTTTGGACATGTTGTGAGAAGAGACCGGTCCTTAGAGAGGGACATCATGCTTGGGAGAGTGGAGGGACGGCGCAGGAGAGGAAGGCCCTCTATGAGGTGGATTGATTCAGTGACTGGGATAATTGGGATGGGAGTGTCAGAGACAGTGCGATTGGCACAGGACAGAGCAGAGTTTAGGGCTGTTGTACATAGGGTCACTATGAGTCGCAGGTGACTCGACGGCACATAACAACAACAACAAGCGGAGTTTAGGGCTGTGGTACATAGGGTCGCTATGAGTCGCAGGTGACTCGACGGCACATAACAACAACAACAAGTAGAGGGGAGCTCTGGTGGCCTAGTGGCAAGAAACTGCACTGCAATCCCAGAGGTATGCAGTTCAAATCTACCAGATGTTCTGCTGGAGAAGGAGAGGCAATCTCTTCCTGTACCAATCAGATCTGATTTGACGGTAAACACACACACACAAAATAATAAAATTTTTTAAAAAACCAAAAACCTAGTAGAAAGTCAGCTATGTGTCGGCTCTGACACAGTGGTACAGTTTGCTAGCCAATTCTAAAGAGAGTAAGACCCTCGAGGAGACTGATCAACACGGTGATGGTAGCAATGGACGTGAGTCCAGTTGGGATCGTGACAGTGACACAGAACAGGGCAAGGCTCTGATCTGTTGTTCATGGAGTAGTTGGAAGTTGTCATTCACTTTATGGCACCTACCTTAACTGTTACCATCACATTTATTAATGTAGATGGTATACATATATATTCCCCCCCCCCCATTGATATGGTCTTGTCTGCCGAGCTATGAGAAGGAAAATTCACAAGTTCTACAAAGTCGAACAAAGGATCCAGACTGTCGGTCATAGTGAGTGGTCTCAAGAGACAAAGGGGTCAGCAGAGCCCTCAGGCTCATCTCAGAGCCAGCCCACCAAGTGCTGAGTGATGAGGTGTAGTGATGATGACCACATCTAGTCACCAGGAAAGGACTCTGAGGGTCAGCGTGGGTGTGAAGAACCGGCCAATTCTAGCTCCGGAGAATCGCCTGTAAAGGTCCTTAGAGAGTCCCAGGCAGCAGGAGTAACTGACTCCTAGAATGCAGCGGTAGAGCAGTCTGGTGAAAAGCCTAGCAAAGAGAAGAAAGGGGAAGGCTTACAGTTCTACCTAAACTAGGGAAGCAATGCAGACCCTCGGTGGGAAAAAAAACCAAAAACCAAAAAAAAAACAAAAATCAACACAACCAAAAAGCTTGTCCCCGCCCAGTGGGACTAACTCACAGCTCACCCTCCAGTGGGTTTCCAGGAAGCAGTAAATCATACAGAAGGGGATTTCTCATCTTTTCCCTGCTGAACAGCTGATGGCTCTGAACCTCCAGAGAGGCCTGCCTTTGAGGTAGCAGCTTCTAGAGGCCACACAACCAAGGGCTCAATCCTGTGTTAAAGGCCCATCCCAAACCAAACCCTGCCGGCTAGACAGTAATGACTCCTGACTGAACCTCCTTTGGGGTTTGCGAGGCCGGAAATCTCAAAACAGAAGGATACTCCCTGTTCTCTATGCTGTGGGGCAGCTGGCGGATTTGAACTGCCGTTCTTTCTGTTACCGGCACAACATTTAACACAGTGCACCACCAAAGCTTCTTTATATGTACAGGACTCAGTAAATACATGGGAGGGGAGGAAGCCACAGCCATAAATAACTAAAGATCCGTGGGGTTGGCCATTTAGAGTTCACTGTGGTCCCCCCTCGGGATGTGGCTGAGAGGAGAAGCTGAGAAGAAATCCTTACATAGTTGCTTCTGACAGGCATGAGTTTAAACCCAGGGTTTATATGTCAACTGAGAAGAAGAGGCAAGAGTTAACATAGTATTATAAACAAGAGGCGTCTTACCCAGAAAGAAAGCTAAGTTGTAGACAGGTATCTCATGAAGAAATCGCATTTGGAGAGGATAAACACACACATATGTACACACATACGCGTACATATAGCTACACACACGCATAGTTTACACACACCAGCACACACAAACACACAGAGACTCAAGAGAGAAACCAAAACCCCAGCAGAAAGTTGAACTCTCCTCTGTCCACCTTCCCTTGAAGCCCCATGTTTTCAATTACGCCATACTGACTCTCCACCGCCGCTAATATGTTTGCATTGCTGGCTTTCATTTTCTTTCCTACCACTCACTGCAGGATAGCAGAGTCAAAAATATCCCATTCTGATCCCCAGAACACATCTGCGGTGAATCCACACAGAAGCAATTAATTTCCTGGTGGTATTTTTACACTGGGGGCCTAACGCGGGTCCCCATTAGACAAACAAAAACCCCCAGACAGCTCCTGCTGCCTGATAAAAAATAAATCAGACTGCGCCAGGGTTCTTTGGCCCAGGACTGCTACAGGCTATGACTTGTAATGAGGCCTCCCCACACTAATTATGAAGCTTATTAAAGAGAATTGTGGAACTTGTACCAAAGTGCACGCTGTAATCACGTTAGAGGGAGCAGGTCTGGGGAGCAAGTGGGATCGGCAAGTGACCCACGCAGGTACCGCCAGTGCCCAGGCCGAGGCTGAGACACATCAGAATAGGCCTGCGCCTGGCAGGTTGGTCAGAACCAGTTGGCTGAAGAGGTGGGTGAGTGTGGCAACAGCCTCCGTGATAATTCAAACATCAGAGTCTCTCTCCTGCTCTCACGCTCACCCAGGAAAAGATCCAGAGACTGTCAAAAGCAAACAGTGCCAGCGAGGTATTTTATTATTTGGCTTTGTCTGCATCTTCTCGAAGGTTGCAGGAGCAATATTTCAATGTGCTCTTTCAGGGGGTTGGGGGGGGGGAACGAAAAGATTAATAAAGATGTTAGGAGGCTGAACTGCTGTGAGATTTGTTTAATTATTCCCCACAGGACTGCCCCAGCAATCTGCTGACATTTAGCCCCGACCTTGCAAATCCTCAGTAAATATTAATATATCAACTCAAACAGGGCCCGTTGTTTTATTGGTTCTCGGGGCTCGGCGAGATTGGCCACAGCGGTGGAAAAGAACGTGCAGAACTGAGCGGGGCCGGCGCTTTGATTTCACCTTCTGCAGCACACATGGGCCCGGAGCATCCACAAGAATGCAAGTGGTGTGACTCTGCCCCAGCTGTAGAGTGACACTTCAGATGCCTTCGCTTCCCTTTGTACAGCCGGCTGGAATAATCCCAAAACCACAGTGGCAAGAGATTAGACAAGAGGGAGCGGAGGAGCCTGGGAGAGGAGGAATCTTGAGTTATTATCTGGGAGAGGGGACATTTTCATCCAGGGGACAGTCCACCTCCAATCAGATCAGCTGTGCAGGAATCAGGGGGTCCCCAGGAACCAGGATTGGGGAGGACAAGGGCATCCTTCTCTTGTCCTGGAAGTGGTGGAGTCCACAATACACCTTCTGCCCTGTCTGGTCTCCCTTTCCTTTTGACTTGAGGTTCCGATGATGTGATTATTAATGTAAATAACTCCTTTGGGTTGACTGGTTGCTAAAAAGAAAATAAAAAATAAATAAATCTTCCCTTTATTTTCCCAGGAGAGGGGTGTGTGTGTGTGTGTGCGCACGCACACGCACACGCACACACAGAGTGATGATGATATTTTGCCAGTTTTGTTTGTTTCAATCAGTGCCTCGATTTCTGTATCTGTTATGGGCTTCTCCGCTCCTAAATACTGAGCCGCTGCCCTGGATGGATGCTTGCCGTAGGCCAAGGAGGCCTCCAAAGTTCTTGGGGACAGAGAAGGGGGCTGGCAGATTTGGCTCTCAGCTGCACTGTGCTGCAGAGTTAATGCGTGATTAATTTTATTCATAAAAATGTTAATCACTTCATTGTGAGATCTTTTTAACATTCAGGGCACCGAGTACCTTTTTAATTTCTCTTGCCCACCATCTCACAGATGTATTTAATATTTTCAGACAGAACTGCAGTTACCCAAGGAACTAGCAATTAAGCATACGTTTAAAATCCAATAACAAGCCAAACCAGGGTATAGACAAACAGGCAAACAGAGGGGGGAGACCAGAAGCAGAGGCAGGGAGACCCCCTCAGGGTCTGGCTCTGGTCATCCTGAGTGCTGTCCCCCTGCTATTCTCCAGCCTCCCAGGGCCAGGAGAGTCTCATTCTCAGTGGGATGTCCACTTAAAGCCTGCCTGAAAGCCATGTAGGAGAAATGCAGCCAGTTGCACACATTGACACACTACTCAAGACAGCAACTTCAAGGGAGACAAATCAAATAGCTTTCTGTTTTAGAATCACCACTGCCTTGGGCCTTCCTTTACAGCCATGGGGCAGCAGGGGCAGTGGTTAGGTGCTGTGGGATGGGGAGGGACTGAAGGGCCTCAGGCCAACACCCCCCCAGTTCTTCCCCCTGTAGAGCTGGGCCATTGTGTCCCCACATTCAGCTGGTGCACTCAGAATGCTGGATAAATGGATTAGGGGATCAGAGACACCGAAGAGCCTTCAAAAAGCCCAACAGCAGGGCTGAGAAAAAGCTGCCACTCCCAAAGAAGAGGGGTGGGGGCTATAGCTGCTTGGCCTCTGCTCATGGCCGGTTAGAGACGCCTTCTGTGCCAAGAGAGGACAGTCCTGCTCTGTCTTGCAGGTAGCAGGGCAGGATGGGAACCATGGCTTCCGGAAATTGCATGGGTGCAGCTCCTGTGTCTTCCAGACGGGAGACTAGAGAGCCTTCTCCTGGACCAGCAAGCCACCTGACTGCCAGGGGCCTGAGGAAATTGGGGCATCCTCACATGCTCACTTAGTGATAATTCTCCGGGGACAAAGCAGGGATTCTTCTGATCAAGATCACACCCAGGAACCCCTGCTGTGTCAACGTCTTCCTCCATGGAGAACAGACCTTGAAATCATGTTACCCTTTCATTGACATAAAGATCAGTATATTGATGCAATGTATCGAAGAGCATTCTCCAACTTAACATTAAAAATACATAAAATGACAACACTTTTGAGCATCTCAGAAAGTCCTCAGGGTTTCAAGCCCCTTGATCTGTGCAGGGAGTTGTAAGTTTTTAGGCCCCATGTTTAGGGGTAGTGTTCCTATGGATTGGTCCAGGAGAGAGAGCATAAGCGTGCAGGCCCCAGGCACTGCACACACACACACACACACACACACACACACACACACACACATGACAGCTTCTGGTGCACTGGACAAGATCCTTTGTCTTCCACCTAAATGAGCACATGCAGGCCAAAGGAGTGTCCTTTGTGGTGTCATTTTAAGAGTCTTTTCATTCAAAGACCGATGGTAGTCCACCAGAGCCCAGGAAGCATTTCCCTTGGAGGACCTGTCCATGAGGAGGGGAGATTGTAAGATACTCCCTCCTTCCACGTATTTGATGTCCCTTAAATCCACTGTCAAAAACTTCGGGCATGAGGTCTTGGAGGCTGGGCTGAGACTCTGCTCTCAGGGTGGGCACTCGCTCCCTCGTGCTGCTTGATCCACTCACTCCTCCTTGAACTAAAGACTCCTTGGACTGACTGTCTCTAAACTCACCCCGTGCTTCTGCTGGATCCACATCCCTATGACAGACCAGCCCAGGCCAGCTGGCAGCACCATGGAGGGCTCTTCTCCTGAGATGGAGAGCCAGAAAGGAAATAGAGGCTTCCATTTGGGCCCACTCCCCCATGAAGAAGTCACTCAGAGGCTTGCCTCCAGCCTCTGTTTCCCTTTCTGTCCTTCCTACCTGTGTCGGTGCCCCAAAGAGCAGAGCCATGTCTCTCTGAAGGCCTCAAGGCTCCTGAGAGAGGTCTGGGCTCTAATTTCCAGGATTCTATGTCCAGAACACAGCTCCCACCAATGTGGCAGCCACAGTCCAAACCCAGATGCTTCCCCAGCGGGCAGGAGCCTGGGCTTCCTTGACCTCCCACAAGAGGAAAAAGGAGGCCAGAGAGGACATGGACAAAGGTCAGACCGTCCACACAGGGTCCTAGGATCAGCACCTGTCCAAGGGCACCCCTGGGTGCCCCTCCTGTCTCTCCTCCCGCCTTCTCCAGCCGGCTCTCTCTCTGGCAAAGTCTCATCTACAAGGACGACTGAAACTTTATAGGGCATGATTCATCGGGTGGCGGCCCCTCGGAGCCAAGGCGCGTATTACATTAATCAGTGTCAGACCACTAAAACCGAGATATGAATATGAATTCTCCATATTGCGGGCGAGATAAATGTGCTAGGAAATAATTGATCAGAGGAGGGAGGGAGGGAGGAAGAGAGGAAAGGACAGCAGGAGCAGGGAGATTTCAGAGTCTCCAGCAGGTCAACCACTGGGGCAGGGTCCCAAGGCTTCAAGCCAGGGTGCTGGAGAGATCTGTCACACCAGGGCTGACCAGGGACGGGACAGACAGAAGGCAGTTCCCTGACCTGGCGCTTCAGTTTTTTTGTTTTGTTTTTCCTTCCTCAAACCTGAGATTAAGCATCTATGGAAGCTATGTCATCTATAGGGACACAGAGAAGATGAACAAGGACATAGATGTCTCTGCTTGAACAGAGGGAAGAGGTGCCTCACATTGCAAACACTCTCTCAGTCCCTTCACTTTAAAATTTTACCTCTTCTTTGCTCCTCGCTGAACTGCTCTCTTTGGATGGGACAGAGAGGCATACACCTTTGCAAAAAACAGGGAGTTCTAGAAGTTTGGATGGACTTGGCCTGGGAGCAAAGGTTGGGGTTGTTTTGTTTGGGTTTTTTTTTTTGGTTTTTTGTTTTTTTTTTTTGCCATGCACAACATCTGATGTGGTCAGGAACCAGACCCTGAAGCTGGTAGCCAGGCGTTCAGAGGCCCGAAGAAGTTTCATTAACATCTCACAAAAACAAAGAAACAAACTAACACACACACACAAAAGATGCTCTTCAGCATTGGACTTAAAAATTCTTTTCCAGAATTTCACTGGGCAAATCCAATCCTGAGGCTGGTGATCTAGTTCCTTCATGGCGCCAAGCTTTGATTCCCAAAGAAGAAGACCACACAATAAGTTCTGGGACCTTGAGCCCCCACAGATGAGCATTGTGCTGGCTGTACAGGCCAATCCCGCCTGCTGCTGCTGGTGATGGTCAGAACAGCACCTGAGCATCCCAGATACCCACCAGGCGCCACCATCACGGGGTGGGCAGGAGGGGCTGTCCAGGCGCACCTCACCCCCTGTGCAGTCGGGGTTGCATGAGTGACCCCAGGGCTATGGTGATTCCAGAAAATCTGATATCCAGGACAGATCCCTGGGGACAGCTCTACTCTGAAAATGCACCTCCTCCCTCTGTGAAGCCAAAGAGCCCTGCTGGATCAGGGTAATACTTGCTAATGGAAGGATTGGCTGTTCAGATGCACCAGGGATCCTGGAGAACACAGGGCGGTCTCCTTCCACAAGTACCTTGGATCTTGCCACCGCTCCAAGGCAGTAGGGTTTAGTTTGAAGCAAGGCCTCAGCTCCCAAATGCCCACTCTGCACAATCTCCTCACACCCAACAAATGCGCACAGAGGAGTGGGCTCCTGGGGCTCTAGGCAGACCTCACCTCCACAAACACAGGCTCCTGCCCAGGGCTACCTCCAAGACGCAGCACCCCCACGATAAAGTCACACACCCCCAGAGCGAGCAGGGCGCCTTCGGGGCCTCAGTTCCGCGTTCTGCCCATAGAGGGCGCCGCAAGCCCGCCCAATTCGACGCGCAGCGCGCGGCTTGGAGACATCGATGCCCGCAGTCCCCGCTCCGCGCAGCGGTGCGAGCTCCTGGGCGCGCCCGGCCCTCCCGGTCCGCTACGCCCTCCCAGAAGCCCTTTTGGCGTTTTCCTTCGACCCTGCTCTCTAATCAGACTGGAGAGTAGGGAGGGGGTGCCCTGGGAAAAGGGAGAGGTGGGTCCTGGGGAAGAGACTCTTGGGTTCGCAGCTTCAAGTAACCCACACTAGCCTCTTTCTTTCTGGCCAAGAAATGCCTTAGGGAATTTACAGTTGGGACCCACTTCTCCCTCCCCAAGCTGAGCCTCGGGGCCCAAGGGCAGCCCTGGAGGGTGGAAGGGAGTGCGACATCTAGCCCTGGAGGGAGGCTCTGGAAAGCTTCTAAAAAACAATCGTGGACACTTTTTTCCCTTGAGCAGATCAGGCCTTCTCCCCACGATCCCCACGGTAGTTTCAATGCCCGATTTGGAAAGGTTTGCGTTTTTCCTTTGCACACTTCCGCTCAAAATCGTTTACAGTCATAGAGCCTCACCCCAAAGGCACAACGACGGTCCAGATTTAGAGCCCCGCCAGATCCTTCCCGCCTCCGTAGTTTTCCTAAGCTGCCTGGCCGCGCGCATTGTCACTTAAACTTGCGCACAGCTGCCGCCTTCACTGCGGCCCTGACCTCCATCATCTCGGGGTTTATTTGCTCCTGAACCCACTTGGGGCGTGCAGCCCAGGCATAGAGAATGCGACACACAGCACGAGGGTTTGGGAGGGGGCGGAAGATCTCCAACCCTCTCCTCTCCTTGTCCCAGGCTGCAGTCCGCTTAGGTTGCCTGTCCACAAATTCAGAGATCCCTTCTTGCACCGCGTCACTGACTGTCCACTACGGGAGTTTAACAGAGCCTTCCAATATCTCCACGTTTGATTTAACTAAATTAAAAAAAAAATTCTAAGCATAATTTCATACTCCATTATTCCCTCCTTTCACCCACAAAACGCTCCAGCGCCAAGGTGCCCCGGGTGAGTCCGGAGTTCTAAACTGATTTCAAATTAGAAGTTATCTCTTTTGGGGGTGGACTGGAAATTCTTGTTATTTTTTTCTTCTTCTACTTAGAGAATAATTCTATCAACTGTCTCAAATCGAACTCATTCACGCCCTGAGTGCGGACAGCGTTGAACCGCGGGCTGAAAACTGCCTTCGTGGCAATGTTAATTCAACCGCAGCAACCAGCACTAACACCAAAAAGAATGTTTCCAACTCGGGCTTCCTGGGTGGAGACCTCTCTCCACGCCTTCCCCAGGGGAGCTGATCTCCCCCGCGGACGCTGGCCCCGCAAAGAGGTGCCTGGCCACAAATCCCGAACTCTTGGGGCCCCAACTCCACCCCAGAGCTAGCCACACACAGCAGCGAAGGCAGTGGGAATCATTTCATTTAGTTTATTAGACAAAATATATGATTTAGACAAGTTCGCTGACGCGCTATTTACAATCTGAAATCACTCTATATACAGAAAGAAAGGGGGAAAGAAACAGACACGAACACGTGGGGGCTGTTACCGCACGGAGACTCATCCTGGCAAAGGAGAGCGGGACCCGAGCTGAAAGGTCCAGTCGCGAGGCTCGAGCTCGGCGGGGAAGAGCCACTTTCTGCAGAAAGCGATGGATGGGAGTGTTTGAAGTCGTGGCCAGAAGTGTCCTTTACGCCAGTCTGTAATATTTGTCTTAATTCCTCCCTCATCCCCTCCCTCCCTGGCACCCCCCTCCCCCCGCAAAAGTTAAAAGAAGACCCTTAATCAGGCGGAAGGGAGGGCTGTTAGGATCCGCGGCGTCCCCTCCTGCGGGGCCAGCGAGCTGCAGGGGAAACAGGGAGAGAAGATAGGGAGCCTTGTGAGTGAATGCGCGCTCGGCGACCCAGCGGAGCGCAAAACGCCAGCAGCGCGCCCCGGGCAGGGTGGCCTCCCGGCGCAGCTCCCGGGTCAGGAGAAACCCCACCTACACCAACTTAGCTGCCGCCGCTGGGCCGGTGCTTGGCGCCTCAGGTGTGCAAACCCCACCTCTGCCGTGGGGTCCCTTCCTCTCTCGACCAAAGCCCCCCGCCCCTGGGTAAAAGCAAAGTGCACTCACTTGTCTCTCACTGGCTGGAAGGGCGACTTTAACTGCTGTGCGGGAGAGTCTGGCCTGGGGACTAGATCTCTCTCTGCCAGGGAGCGGAAGAGCAAAGCATTAGGATCAGGGACAGGTGCCTCAGGGACCTCCTTCCCATTCCTCCCCTCATGCCATTCATTCAAGGAAGGCCATCGCAATGAGGCTCCCACCCACCCACCACAGGCCCGCCTCGCTCTGCAAATACAAACAGGCCTGCTGCTTAGAGATGCCCACCCCCAGTCCCCAGCCTGGACATTTCCCGGGACCCCCTGCGTTTCTCTGCTGAGCGAATCATGGTTGGTTACTGTACCTGGGAGAGCGGGACTGCTCCTGGTCGAGGCCTTGTCGCTGTGCAGCGACCCCATGGCCAAGGTGATGGGCGGCTGCGGCTGAGGGGGTGCAGGCAGGTGCGGCGCGTGGGGCGCGGCGTGGGGCGTGCCGACGCCCAGTAACGAACGCATGTTGAGCAGAGAGCCCTGGGCCAGGAAGGCGCCGCTGGTCCAGTTGGAGAACTTGCCGATGTGGCAGGTGTACAGTCCATGGCTGGGCAGGAAGGCGGGGTGCTGCAGCGGCGCCCCCGCCGGTGCCCCCGGAGCGCCTGCTTGACCCGCAGGCGGCGGCGGTGAGCCCTTGGGCGCACCGTCGGGGCTGGTGGCTGTCTCTGCCAGAGACCAGATCTTGGGCTTACTGTGAGGCACGCCCTGCAGGCCGCCAGCCCGGGCCCCAGGGCTCAGCAGGTGCGTGCTGCCAGGCTCAGGGGTCTCCTTGGCCAGGCCCAGGGGCGAGTCTTGAGGCTTGAGAGCGTCGGTGGCCAGCGGTGAGCCCTGGTCCCGGGCGAGTGGGGCTGACGCGGCGGGAGCACGCGGCGCCTCGGCCTTGTCCTCGTCCTCCTCGTTGCTCTGGTCCCCATCATGCTCATCTATCTTGTCGATGTCTATGCTCTCCAGATCGATCTCTTCATCGTCTTCGACCTTCTCGGGGTCTCCCTCAGTGTCGCTGCCAAAGAGGGCGCCGTCTTCCTGGTCTTTGCTGCGCGCGCCCCAAGTCACCTTGTTCTCCTTCTTGAGGCGCCGGCGCGCGTTGGCGAACCAGGTGGAGACCTGCGTGAGGGTCATCTTGGTGATGATGGCCAGCATGATCTTCTCGCCCTTGGTGGGGTAAGGGTTCTTACGGTGCTCGTTGAGCCAGGCCTTGAGCGTGCTGGTGCTCTCGCGCGTGGCGTTCTTGGGCCGCCCTGGGTCCCCATACTGGAACTGGCCGTAGGGGTAATAGGCAGGTGCTGTGTGTGCCGCGAATGTGGCAGGATGCACCCCGGGATTGTCCTTGAGTTCATACTGTGAACCCTAAAGCCACCGACCAAGTGAAGGAGGAGAGAAGGAGGGAGAGAAAGAGAGATGAGTCCCCTAAGATGGAAAGGTGAGGGGCAGCCGCTCCCTCCCCCGCATTCCCTTGCTGGGCCTGCGGCTACTTCCCAGAGGCCCAGTCCATTCCTGGGGAGGAGAGGGAACAAAACCACCATTGGACTCCATGGCGGAGAAGGTTTTTCACCGCACAGGAAAAGTTCCAGCAAGCAAGCCTGCGCTTCACTTTATCAAGAACCAAGCAGAAAGCCGAAGTCCCCCGCTCCCAAAATTGTGCTGAACGCCTGCAGCCCCTCTCCCGCCCCCAGAGCTGGAGAAACCCGGGTCACCAAGTTTATCTTCCTTCTCGCCTTTTGACTGGAGGGATAAACCCAACGCAAAAACCCTACAGCCCCCCCCCGCCCCCTCCCTTCGACCCTGAGGGGGTCACGCCAAAGAAACTGGCTGGAAGGTCCACCGCTGTAAAGCTGCCCTTAATTTAAAACGAAAGCACCCTCCTTTCCCCTCCTAAATGAATCTGCACACAATGCCTCGCCCACACTTAAGGGCCTACAGTGGTGACAGGTAATTTTAAATTTTAATCCAGGCTCTCCTCCACAAAGATAACAAAACCACCATTTGTTTTCTTAAATACAAAAGGAAGGACTTATCCGGTAAAATATTAACACCAGGCCTGACGCGAGCTCGGCCGAGGGGAGTGGAAGTGGTTCCGCTTCCTCGGCCTGGCGCGGCCCACTTTATCTCCGAAGTTTACCTTTGATCTGAGGCGAGCAAACACGAACTGTTTGCAGGCATTTAGTGGCCAGTGATTTATTCGCAATCAATATTCTTTTTATCATCAGTAGTAAAACACAACCAGTCAAATTATCCCATCAGGTGTTTTGGTAAATAACATTTTATCTTTCTAACAACCTCATTAGGGCCTCATTATTACCATAAATTGGCTGGACCTTCTTCGCTGACGGTCCTTCCCCTTTGCCTCCTAAACACCTAATTGTAAAATCTTGGACAGTGGGCCTAGCTTTGGGGCTGCAGTTTCGGCCCCAAGCAAGGGCAGGAACTGAGGCGACAAATACACTTGGAGAGGAGTTCGATCTGAGGGCCCCTCATTAAAAACACATCTTGGATCTCCTGCACTGGGCACATTGAGAGAGGATTCTGACCCACACGGCGCTCGAGCGCGCGTACACGCGCACACACACCATGGCCACACAGGGGCCTCTGTCCCAAGCAGGCAGGGCACTTGATATTCAGAATTGCTTGGGCGAAACCAAAATAACAGTAACAACAACAACAAAATAACCCCTAACACAGCCTGCTCTCCCAGCCAAGTCTGAGTAGTTACAGTAGCAAGAAAGACTCCAGACTCCAGAAAGTTGTACAGAGGGGCAGGTCTCCCTTGACTAAGTGAGCGTGGTGGCCAAGGCCACGGGGCACAGTTTCGGAAGCCAGATTTCGTTTGTGTCTCCTCATCGCTCCCAAATGGACTTGGCCATTTCCTAAACGATTTCGCCAGTGATTGCAGACAGAGACCTTCCCCGGTTTCTTTCTCTGCTCGGAATTCTTGTCCGAAAGGACACTTAGGGAATCTCTCCTCGCTTCCCCGGCCTCCTGGCCGCTTCAACAAAATGGACACTGACCGCTGGCGATGGCGAGCGCCCTGCAAAGGCGGCCAGGCCGGGACGGCTTTCAGAGACAGAGGCATTTCTTTTCTTTTCTCCCCTCCCTCCTTTTTTTCAAACTAGAGGAAAAGTTACAGAGCAAACCCCTATGAGCTTGGCGGACACGGCTGGCCGATTATTCGTGGAGCAGGAAGGCCTGCGTGCCCACACTGGGCACCGACCTCTGGGCAGCGCCCAGGAAGGGGCCCGCTCGCCGAGCTCCCGCGCCCCGCGCCACTGCCCAAGTTTAAGCCGCGACCTTCCATCAGACCAAGGAAAATGGATCATGTCGCCTGACAGACCCGCCAGTGTCCCCGTGGAGAATGAAATTCGCCGCCCCCTCCCCCAGCTCACACCCGCAGGGACTGGCCGCTCGCTCCGAGGACACCGTTTATTTTAAGCCCGCGGACACTGTTTTCTTTAATCCTCCATTATGTAACTCGGAGAAGAACAGGCTTTTCTTTTCGGTGCATAGGAAAACTTTGGCAACTTACTAAAGTCCAACCAAACACCGTTTCGGATGCCCTAAATCATAGGAACTTGCATTCCAGGTCTTAAAAATCTTAAAATCGAACACACGACAGAAGGGAGGCGCCTCCAGCTCCCCCGAACTCTATTGTTCCGATCATTTTGACGGACTTGACCGGCCTGTAAGCGCTTTGCTCTGGGACTCGTCGCTACAACTCTCCCAGCTCCGCCAACCGAGAAGGGCCACCAGGGTCCTCGCCGACCCGCACCACGCGAGCAGGTCCAGCGCACCCCCACGGACGGTCCCCGAGGTGGGGGTGGGGGAGCTGGAGCCCAGCGGCCGGGCCGGGAGGGCCTGGGAGTGGGCCACGACCTCCCGCGTGAGCCGTGCGCCCCGGGACCTGCGCCCGCGGCCTCGCCCGGCCTGCTCCA
>NW_006399875.1:2119241-2133297 GCF_000299155.1 Elephantulus edwardii
CGCTGACGTTCCCATCGGCGAGGCTGGGAAGGAAGGGCCCGCCGGTGCCCTGCGGGCGGCGGCGGGGCGCGCAGAGTGTCCACAGGGCGAGCAGGCTGGACAGGGCGCGCAAGGACCATCTGGGCAGAAGTGGACGATGCGCCACCGCTCAAGGGTCCCGGGTCACGTTCGACCCCCCCCTCCCCTCGTGATAATGGATCATCTGACAGTGCTGGGGCCTGAGCTGCACTTTGGAAAACCAAAGGCAGCTGAACTCTGCTGCTGTCACCCAGGGAAACTTTGAGAAAAGGGCCACCCCAGCTGAGAATCCACGGCCTTGAGGGGAGCACAGGGTAGAGCGGTGAAGCTTCTTTGAGGGTAATGAGGAGCAGCGGCGAGAAGATACTTCTTTTTTTTGGCGAGAAATCACGCTTGCATCAGGACCCCTCCCAGGTGGCGATGGGGGTCACCACCATAGCCTTGGCGCCCCCTCACCTTCTCCTATGTGCGCATTTGAAGGAGGAAAACTTTCTGAGAGTGTGCGGACCTGGTTGAAGACACTCTGGCTATGCACACCCCACTTCCTGTGTTGTATCCAGGTCCACTCCTCCCTTCTCCATCTACAGCCTGAGTGGAAGGAGCAAATAATCCAGCGCCCTTGCTGCTGCTAGCCGGACAGCCTCTTCTTCCCATCCTTGGGATGGCTCCTGAGGCCGCTTCTGTGCCAAGGTCCTCTGCTTGGAGAAAGGGTGGGAGGGCAATCTTCGTGAGATGCTTTATACCACATCTACCAGAAGATGTTACACCGTGGTGACACACACCCTGGTGGCCCAGACCCTTGCACCCCCAGCCGCAGGTGCTGCTGCGCACTGGCACACTGGATCCCTCAGGAGTTGAAGCTTCATCCCTGTGTGGTTCAGGTTTGGACCTAGGCTGCAGGGTGGACATCGACCTTCCAGTTTCTTCTGGAACTTTCTGGACCGGCAGCAGGCAGTCTAAACCATCTCTCTGTCAAGACGAAGACCCAGTGCCCATCCCCTCTTCTTCCTTCCTGCTGCTCCAATAGTGGAGATCCTGGGACTCCTGCCTCACCACCAAGCCTTCCTTTGAGGGGGCTGAGGACAGACGTGGAGCCACCGCCTATAATTAGCAACAATAACGCCCATAATAGTAATTACTAATTACTGGCACCATAATCATCAGGCTTTAATTTCTCGACTCTGAGTCACATTTCTTCCTGTTCTGTGCATTGTCCCTCCCTCCGCTCCCAGGCTACCTGATCTCACACCCTCCAGAAACCCTCTGCAACTCCCTGGGTTCCTCTCCTGCCTGGAGCCCAACCCCACCTCCTTCTCCAAGATGCTGGGGTGGGAGGGGGGGGAGACCTCATCACAGCTTCCTCCACCTCCCCAGCCTGCTACCACCTTTACCCCCAAGTCCCAAAACAGTCTCCTTTCTATACAAAACAAGCCCAGGCTTTAAAGGTGAGGTTGGGAGAAAGGCTGGAGCCTGTGGTACCCAGTTCAGCACACTGCAGTGTGAGACAGAGAGGCTTCTGGGAGTGGACATGGAGGTGGGCCGGACATTCAGAGAACTTACTCAGTTTAAGGAGTAAGTACACAGATGGAGAGCTGACTTCCCACTGGCTTCCTCCCTAGACTGTTCCAGATGCCTTTCCCCTTGCCTATTACACTGAACTGTACGTGTGTGTGTGTGTACACACGTAGGCAATGGGAAGTAGTGGTCTTATCCTCACCCTCAGCCAGTCCACCAGTACAGCTCTACTTAGGCCACGGAAAACACTGAGACCTAACCTGGCAAAAACAAGGCCCTGTGAATTTGGCCCTGGGGAGTCTTAGAAGGGTCCCTGAGGGGCCACTGGATGCCTGTCACAGCCAGGTCAAGGATGTGGCTATGTCCCTAAGCCCCTGAGCTTTTGGAACTCCTTCTAGAAGGTTCTAGTGGAATTTGGCAAGCCCCCAAGCTCCCCTCCTCCTTTTATCTTCCTAGACCTTTAACCCCAAAATTGCAAGAAGAGAAAGCCAACATAAACAGACAAGATGTTGTTATTGTTGTTGTACATCGAGCATAGGGGACCCCCAGAGGTTTCCCGCAGGTTGTAAATCACATTGTGCATCTTCCTCCCTCAGAGCAACTGATGGATTCGAACCATTTGCCTCTAAGTTAGAGATCTCTGGTGGCATCTGACAGCAAAACCAGCTGCTCGTGCAAAGGGAGGGGAGGAAAAGGGCCAGGAACTCACAGCTCTGTGTTCCAAGCTAGTCCGGCTGTCCTACACTGTGGTGGTGGTGTTTCAATTGTTTGTGTATTGTTTGGGTTTATTTTTAAGCATCAAATAGTAAAGTGGGCTCGAGGGTTGGAAGGCGCAGAGTCCCGATCCCAGATAAAGGCCACTGCTCCTGAGTACTGTAGAAATAAATTTGCCCAACGCGATGCAGATCTTTCCCCGCCAAGAGGCACAGAAGAGGGCGGAGGTGGCCCTGCACATATCCTGGATGAGAGAGCTGGGGGTACCCCGGATTTCCAACTGTATCAGCGCTTGTAAATGCAGGACCCCAACCCGCCCTTGTTGGGCCACTCACTGGATTAGGTCTGTTCCCCTTTATCCCTGCAAGGGGAGGTCAGGGAGAGCTGGCCATTCTCTGTCACCCAGGCTGACCTACATGCCACACCCAGTTCCTACTGCTAGGGAGCCTTTAGGAGCCAGACCTAGAGGCCGCTATGCGGCCGGACCAGAACTCCTGGTGGTTCTTGGCCCGGTGCTTCCTGAACCTGGCAAAACTGAGGCCTGGAGCCAGGACAGTTCTGGTTCTGGCCCCTCGGACCCGGCAGAAATGGCTACCCCGGGCCTTATGAGACCTCTGCTGAGGAGCCAGGACTCAGGGCGCCCGCCCGAGGGGGTGCAAGACGCGGAGTCCAGAGAGGAGACACTGAAGCAAGTCCTGAAGCCGCGCGAGTGGGTAGGAGTGGGGGAGGAAAGCAATTCACACAAGTCACAAATTCCAGTGTGAACAAATTCACACTGGCACAGGATCCAAGGAAAGTTACTCCCTTCCCTCAGTTTTGTTTTGGTTTTGTTTGGGGATGACATTCCTGCTTCAACAAAGACCAGGGGTCGCTTTTCTCCCCACCTCGTCAATGGCGGCTCATCTCTGTCCCACCCCCGCGGGCTGTATTTCAATAGGGCAGCTAAGAACAGCCCAGCGACCCCCTCACCCATCGCCGCCTCCCCTGAAGTCACTCTACGCTGCTTCCCAACTCTGCTGTCGGGCGGTCACCAAGGAGGCGGAGGAAGAGCATTTGGGGACCGCCCCACTTCCTGGAGCCATCTTGGGGACCAGTCTTTGGCTCGAGGACCAGAGGACGCACAGCCATCACGGGGATGTGGCGTTCAGGGACACGGCTTCCTTTCCTGTCTTTCAAAATGGCCTTTCTCTGCTATACAGATAGCGGTCTAGGCCAACGGGGGCGACTAGGTGGCGGAGCTGGAGGCGGGTCCGCGCCCCCCACCCCTGGCCCCAGCTGGGCCCTCCGCCCCCGACGCGCGCGCCTAGATTTATGAGTCTTGTTAAATCCTCATTAAGACTTCGCATCTTGCTTCTGCTGGGCCCGGAAGCCACCCCGCTCGGCAAGAGCCAGGCGAGTGTCAAACAGTCCCCGAGGCCGAAGCTCTCGCCTGGGGTGCAGAGTCGGCCCATGCGCGGTGCGCGGCCCACGCCTTCCGACTGCGCGGAGCCTGCAAGTACAGAGGGGACTGAGAAGTTCCCAGTGCGCACGCGAGGGCGCGCGGGCTGCTGGCCTCCGCGGCGAGCCTGGCCGGCCGGGCCCGGTGTCAAGAGCCTCCTCAAAGGACTCCAGGCCAGCCAAGGAGGAGTGCGCCCAGATGCGAGGGACGCAAAGGGAGGCAGGGCTGCGGGCGGCTGGACGCAGCGTCCGCGGGGCGCTGGCGCAGAGCGCGCGTCGCCATCTAGGGAGTTTTGCTCGGGGAGACATTGCCGAGTCAAGAGCCACCCGCCCAGAAGGCTCGGGGGCTGAGTTAGAGCTTTTCACAAACGCGGGGTAGAATGACCAAAGACGCACTGGCCAGGGCCCTGGACTGCCACAGGCATCCCATCGTATTGAAGGAAGCGAATTCCATGCGTGTGCACACACGTGAATATTTTATAAACTTCCCCTTAATTAACCAAATCATTTCCATTACGCCTCCGATGTGATCCGCAGCAACGGGGTGAGAATTTGCAGGGTTTATAATTTTATGTCACCAGACGGTTGCTTGGGGGCAGAGGCACGATTGCCGCGCCAGCTGCAGTTGTATTTATTTGTTTTTCCGCCTTGTTCCTGTAGGGCTCCATTATGCAGTTTTTAATTAGTTTGTGTTTGTATTTCACCCGTCCCAAATCAATGCCATCCCGGAGCAAGGCGATGTAAATGCGCGCGTTACAGGTGTAGCTGCCTGCTCGGGAACATGAGCGAACGCCTGTCTGACAAATGAAAGCCGGTCTGCCACGCAGCCGACTGTCAGCTCTCCGCAGCAAAGAGGCGCAGATCAAAGCTGGAGCGGGGACTTTGCGCCCCTGAGAGAGGCGTCAGGGCCGCGTCCCCTAATGCTATAGGCCTGTGGGGATGGAGGAGCCAAGCACGTCTTGGGAACAAGTGACTTTTAATATTGTTGAAGCCTTGTTATTCTTGGGCCAAAGCAGGCCTCTGGAGGCCTCCAGGACTTAGTTGAGCGAGGAGCCCGGATCAGGGTGGTGCTCGCTGGCACTGAATCCAGATCCGTGGAGTATTTTAGTGGAACACCACCAGAGAGCCTGCGCTGGTGTCTCTAGACTTTCGCCTTTTTGTTAGGTTGTTTGTCTGTGCTTCCTTCTTGAAATGACCTCAATGAAAGAGAGGGGTGTGTAACTCTATTCTTCCAGCCCTCTCCCACTTTCCGGAATTCTTGTACAGCTTCTTCTTCTTCTTCTTCTTCTTCTTCTTCTTCTTCTTCTTCTTCTTCTTCTTCTTCTTCTTCTTCTTCTTCTTCTTGTCAGGAATAAGGGATTGTTCTAGGCCACATAGAAATTATGATTCCACAGCAGTGTATATTTAATTAGAGTAATCCCACTTGCATTTAATTACCTAATGAATTATTAGTTTAAAAGGTAAAACGCCTTGTTTGCCAAGTCTGGTGCAGACCTCTGATAAGAACTTCTATGGGTAGGACATAGCCTCTGAACACCGCGCTTGCCTTCAGGTCTGTGTTTTAACTGTTGGAAGCTGCAGCTGAGGCTGTCCTACTCGAAGGAAGCCGAGACCCTCAGGGCTGGGTATGAGGCGTCTCTGATTCGTTCTGATTTCAGGCAATGACTTCTGCAGTGCTTCAGCAAACTCCTCTGCGCATTAATATCCTGACTTTTGGTCAGAGTTGGCATGTAAACTAGTTTCATTTTGCTTTTACTGTTTCCAGTGGACAGTTGTCAAATAGATGATTTCTTCTACTATATTAATAATGTGAGTGAAGTGGCAAAGCCTGCAGAAAAATTGCAGACGGACACGTGGACAAACAGCTTGTCCCCCCTGGGATAGTTGGGAAAACAACAGGAAGTGCGTGTGGCATTGTCAAAGTGGGTGGGACGGTTGAGCCCAGTTCAGACATTGACTTAAGCTCTTGGTTCTCAAAGGAGGTTGTTATTGTTGTTAGGTACCGTTGGCCCCCAGATGACTTAAAGCTCACCCTACAGTGGGTTTTCCCCTGAAGCAGTGAAATAGAATGGGAGGGAATTGTCCATGATTCTGCCACGCAGCAGCTGGTGGATTTGAACAGTGTCCCATAGGGTTGGCAGCACAGCTCCTTACCACTAAGCCACCAGAGCTCCCTTCCTGAAGTCAGGAACTCAATTTCCTCTTATAGTCCACAATCAGTACCAGATGTTGCCGGGTCTTCTACAGTCTGTAGCTGCTCTGAAGCTGGTTTTTCTCTACTTAGTGGCAGCTAATGCAAAGTCCAAAACCGAAACCATTCAGGAATGATGCTTCAGGGTTGGGGATCTCATTATCTCTTTATTTTCTATGGTCAAGTAGCTTCAGACTGACTTCTTCATTTCCTTCCTTTCTTCCAGAGTGATGGACACATTTCTCTATGCCTGTGTGATGAGATTTTAGCAGGGAAATGGCTGAGTAGGGCTAGGGAGGGGGTAGTATGAAGTTCAGCCCTCTCCCTGAAACTGGAACATGAAATAAGAACATCTCAGAATCAATTTGGCTGGCTTTTACTGTCACTTTGGTTAATATTTCATTAATAAAATAATTTCACTGCCATCTTGAGCTGTACTGTCATATAAATTTGAAATCATATTAATACTGAGTCTGGCTACGTAAGGATGGGCATATAGGAAAAATGCAACACTTTGACAAGAATTTTTAATTTTTTTGTTTGCTTTCAGAATCTCTGATTTTTATCCTGGCTACTTCTTTGAGAACCTGTACTCAAGCAACCTATAGCGAGTAAATTACAATATAAAACTTAATCACATTCAGAGTTGATTACAGTCTTACCTTTCTTCCAAAGAACCAGATCTACATGAATATATATTTTAAACTTATTTGTGAATTTACTTCACACATTCTTCCAAATAACAACTGACAGCAACAACCAGAGAGGATAGGAGATAATGGCTTAGGAATGATAATACATTTCTCAGATCTGAGCAAATCCATAGATTATTTCCTGGTAAAACCCTCAAAGGAAATGATATGTGATGGGTAGAAGAGGGTCGGGGAAGAAAAAAGACACAAGAAAAAACTAAATGCAAAAATCTAAACAGCTATTTGGGTGTGACTCTTCCAGAAATGTTTGAAATTTACACCAAACAGTATATTACCTCTTATGACTTCCTATGAGTTCTCAACCATTTAGAATATCAAAGATAAGAGGCATACCATTGGGAATATCTTTTAAAAAAACAACACAACAACAAAAACCTGTATGCTCACACAACTTTGTAAGCAGTAAGTCTTGATACGCGCTGTGTTCTGAAGTGCGTGTATGTTACTAGTTGATTATTTACAATCTGATCGTCAGACTTGGGGGACACTGTTGTTTTTGTTAGGTGCTGTCCAGTACTACTCAGAGACCTGTACCATCTTCATAATCTCTGACACACTTGAGCCCATTGATGCAGTCACTGTGCCAATCTGTCCGGTTTAGGAACTTTTGCTGACCCTTCAACTTCTCAAGCATGATGTCCCTCTCAAAAGAATAGCCTCTCCTAGCAACATGTCTAAAACATGTGAGACAAAGCTTTATCATCCAAGGAGTAGTCTGGCTATGTCTTCCCCAAGAAGTACGCATCTGTTCTTTTTCTTCTCCAACATCGCAGCTCAAATATGTAATTCCCCCCCCCCTCCGTCATTCTTGTTCATTGTCCAGCTCTTAGATGCATAACAAGTGATTGAAAAGGAGTGACTGAATCAGGAACCCTTAGTCCTTAAACTGACATCTTTGTTCCTCTGAAATCTGTAGAGGTCCCTGATTGTGACTTTTCAAGTGCAATATGCATCTAACCGCTGGTTGATGACTAAAGATAACAGAATAATTGAAGCCATTGAGTTGTGATACTGAAAAACATAGTTGTTGTAATTATGTGTCTTCCAGTTAATTGCATACTTTTTCAATCTATATGCAGAACAGATCATTCAGGAGGTGAGGCTTTAGGAGGAGGAATGTGGCATCAGGATTGGAGAACACTCATTAACAAGTTGTGTTATGTAGATGATTGAACTTTGCTTGCTGACACTGAGGAAGACCTGCAGTGCTTGCTGCAGAAGGTCAAGGACTGCAGTCTTCAATATGGATTGAGGCTCAATATCAAGAAAACAAAGATTCTCAAGACTGGGCCAACTGGCAGAACCATGATGGATGGAGAAGAGGTTGAGGTTGTTAACAATTATAGCTTGCTTGGCTCCACTATCAACACTCTTAGCACTACCAGTCAGGAAGTCAAAAGATGAATTGCACTGGGAAACATTAGGGCAACAGAATTCTCAATAGATAACTTCTCAAGGGTTAGCAGGTGACTAAATGCACCAGTCAAACTAAAAAGAGTAGCAGAATGAATTAAAAACGCCCACAGTCCATCAATATGTTGTCTACAAGAGACATAGTTAACAAACAAAGAGAAAAATAGACTAAAAATCAAAGGCTGGGGGAAAAATATACCAAGTCAATGGCATCCACAGAAAAGCAGGAATGGAACTACTACTCTCTGATAAAATAGATTTCAGAATGAAGACCACCATAAAAAATAAAGAAGAACACTATATAGTGATTAAAGCACAGTAGATCAAGAAGACATAAGATTGGTCAACATTCATGAGGCACCAAATTATAGATCTGCTAAATACATAAAACAACTGTTAACAGAATTGAAGAAAGAAATAGCACCACAATAGTGGTAGTAGACTTTTATACACAACTCTCACCAAAGAATACTTCAACTTGAAACTTGAAACAAAGATAGAGAAGACCTAAACTACACAGTCAGCCAACCCACCTTTATGGATGTATTCTGAGCACTGCACCAAACTAAAACTCAATTCACTTTTTTCTCAAGTGCACATGGTACATTTTCCAGAATGGAACATATAGTAGGGCACAAAGCAAGACTCAACAAATTAAATGACATCAAAATAATACAAAGTTTCTTCTCAGACCACGGTGCCATAAGACTATAAATTAACTACAAGAAGATAAAGCTTATGAAGCCATCAAAGTGGAAGCTAAATAAAACCCTTCTGGAACATGATTGAGTTATAGAAGAAATAAGGAATGAAATTTAAAAGTTCCTTGAAACAAATGATACTGAAAATACAATGTACCAATACCCCTGGGATGCAGCTAAGACAGTTTTCAGGGAGCTGTTCATAGCAGTAATCACACACATAGGAAAGGGAGTAAGAAGAAAAATCAATGATCTAACTTAACACTTTAATCAAATAGAAAAAGAAAAGCAATCTAATCCTACAGCTTCTAGAAGAAATTAGAAATACAAGAGCTGAAATCAATAAGCTAGAAAACGGAAAAACAATTGAAACAATCAATAAGAACAGAAATGAATTTTATTTCCCAGAAGCTGATTGTTTTAAAGAGTCAATACAATTGGCAAGCCACTGGCAAACTTAACATAAAAAAGAGAAGACACAGATAATTCAATTAAGAAATTATAGAAGTGACATCACAACAGAACCAGATGACATTAAATTGATGATATTAGAGTAGTATTAAAAACAATATGCTGATAAATTAGAAAATGAAGAGAAAATGGACAAATTTATTGAAAATTAATGCCTTACACAAATTGAAAAGGACAGATACAGAACACTTGAATAGACCCATCACAAAAGAAGACATTTAAAAGGTCATAAAAACTTTCCCACAAAAAAAGTCTTGTACAAGATTGATTCACAGCTGAATTCAACCAAACATTCAGAGAAGATTTATCACCAATTCTACTTCTTCTTGTTGTTGTTGTTATGTGCCGTAAAGTCGCTTGCGACTCATAGCAATCCTATGTACAACAGCCCTAAACTCTGCTCTGTCCTGTGCCAATCGCACTGTCTCTGACACTCCCATCCAGATTATCCCAGTCACTGAATTAATCCAACTCATAGAAGGCCTTCCCCTCCTGCGCTGTCTCTCCACCCTCCCAAGCATGATGTCCTCCTCTAACGACCAGTTTCTCCACACAACATATCCAAAGTATGTTATACAGAGCCTCAGAATTCTTGCTTCCAAGGAGCCACCCAGTTTAACCCTTTCCAGGATGAATCTGTTTGTTTTCCTAGCAGTCCATGGTACATTCAATACTCTTCTCCAGCACCACAGCTCAAAGGCATCAATTCTTCTTCTATCCTCTTTGGTCATTGTCCATAACAAGTGATTGCGAAGACCATGACCTGTATCAGACACACCTTAGTCTCCAGAGAGACACCACTGCTCTTCAGTACTTTGGAGAGGTCCCTAACAGCAGACTTTCCCATGGCAGTGCGCCTTTTAATTTCCTGGCTACTGGTGCCAAGAGTGTTGACTGTGGAGCGAAGCAAACTAAAGCTGTGAACAATCTGAATCTCTTCACCATCTATCCTGATGCTGCCAAGTTATTAGAAAAAAAAATAGAAAAATAAGGAATACTTCCAAAGACATTCTATGAAGCAAGCATAACCCTAATATCAAAACCAGGCAAAGATGTTACCAAAAAAGAAAACTACAGACCAATACCTCTCATGAACATAGATGTAAATATCCTTAACAAAGGTCAATAGTCTCCAAAATCACATCACAAAACAATTAATCATGATCAAATGGGATTTATAAAAGGTATGCAAGGATGGTTCAACATAAGAATAACAATCAGTGTAATTCACCACATTCACAAAACAAATACCAAGAAACATACGATCTCAGCAACTGATGTAGAAAAGGTATTTAACAAAATCTAACACCAATTGATGATAAAGACACTCAGCAAAATTGGGATAGAAGGGCATTTCCTCAAGATAGTGAACAGCATATATGCAAAACCAAGAGCCAGTATCATTCTCAATGGAGAAAGACTAAAATCATTTTCTTTGTGAAGAAGTCCCAAACAAGAATGCCCACTGTCACCACTTCTGTTCAATACTGCATTGGAAGTACTTGCTAGGGCAGCACGACAAGAGAAAGAAATAAAAGACATCCAGATTGGCAAAGAGTAGCTTGCCTCTGAAAACTCTGAAGTTACAGAAATGATGAATGTTATACAAGTGTTCAGGTCTCCTGTTCATAGGGTCACTATGAGTGGTCTATGACTTGACAGTACTTAACAACAACAACAAAATGCAGATGATATGATAGTGTACATAGAAAACTCCAAAGACTCAACAAAAACCCCCAAAACTGTCAAAGCTAGTAAAACAATTTAGTACAGTGGTAAAGTACAAGATCAATATCCAAAAATCAGTTGGATTTCTCAACAGTAACAAAGAAAACTCAGAAGGCAACCAAGAAAGCAATACCGTTTACAATACCACAAATTGAGATACTTGGAAGTGAACCTAACTAGAGAAACAGAAGGCATATACAATGACAACTACAGGACATTTTTTGAAAGACACAATAAAAACCTAAATAGATGGGGAAATATTTCTAGTTCATGGATAGGAAGACTCAATATTGTGAAAATGATAATTCTCCTATAAGCAATCTACATGTTCAGTGCAATCCCAATCCAGATATCAAATTAGTTTTTTAGGGAGTTTTAAAGGGAATTCATTAAGATTAATTAGAGAGGAAAGAAACTTGAAATAAGCAAAGCACTTCTGAAAAACCCAAATGAAGTGGGAGGTATACATTTTCTGACCTCAAGACCTACTGCACAATAGTAGTAATCAAAACAACCTGATACTAGTACAATGATAGGAACATACACCAATGGAACAAAATAGAGAACCCAGAAATGGGTAAATCTATGTATGATCAACTGATATTTGATAAGGAAATGGCAACACTGGACTACTACTACCTGCAGAAATCTGAAACAGGATCCATATCTCACACCATAGACAAAAAATCAACTTAAAGTGGATCAGAGAACTGAGAATAAAGACCAAAATCATTAACATTCATAAGAGACAAACTGGGATGAAGTGTAGAAGGTCTAGTCTATGGCATAAAAGAACTGCCAAATTCAACCAGAAATGCACAACCTGAAGATGATAAAACTGATGAATCGGGCCTTCTAAAGATTAAATCTCTGTGCTCATCAAAAACTTTTTGCAACAGAGTAAAAAGAAAACCTACTGACTGGGAACAAACATTTAGCAATACCATCTCAGACAGGATCTAATAATGAATGTTTACAGAATACTTCCTTGGCTTCCAGAAAAAAAACCAAACCGAACCAAAACAAAACCCAAACTTACAGCACAATTACAAAATGGGCAAGAGACATGGAAAGGCCCTTTCACAGAGGAGGACATTCAGATGACCAACAGACACATGAAGAAATGCTCAAAATCACTGGCAATAAAAGAGATGCAAATAAAAATCACAATGAGATACCATTTTACTCTAGTAGCAGTGGCAAAGTTCAGCAAATGTTGGAGAGGATGTGGTGAGATAGAAACTCTTATACATTGTTGGTGGGATTGTAAAATGGTACAACCACTTTGGAAGGCAGTTTGGCATTTCCTCAAAAAGCTGAACATAGAAATTCCATATGACTCAGCTGTTCCACTACTTGGAACATACCCTGAGAAAATAACTGAGGAACAAAGGGAGACTTCTACACCAATGTTCTTTGCAGTGTTATTCACTATCACAAAAACATGGACACAGCTCAAATACCTAACAACAATGGAATAGATTGAGAAATTATGGCACATTCACACAATGGAATACCATGCAGTACTCAGGAACAATGATTTTGTAAATTACACCTAATATGAGAGACTGGAGAGCATTATGCTGAGTGAACTCAGTCTCGTAATGACAAATACTACCTAAGACCGTTATTGTAGAAATACTAAGAGGATACAAAGAGAGGAGAGGGAATTCTTAATTATAGGGTCATACAACTTGATGAGTGGAGAGAGGGGTGGGTAAAAGAAAGGGGAAAAATCTAGAGTAAAAATCAATATATGTCAATATATGTGAACTTTATAAGTAAGCCAGTATAAAAATGAAATGAAATAAAATAAAATAATTGGGAGCAGGCATGGCATCCGCTTCCTAAATAACATGATTCTGGAAATTCTATGGATTCTGATAAATGACGATAGTAATAGAAAGGTTTCAGGCTTTTTGTTCATAGAGTTGCTATGAGTCATGCTTGACTGGATGGCAATCAACAACAACAACAAATTAAAATAAAATAAAAGGGGGAAAAGGGTTAGCAGGCATGTTGGGCCATTAGTGAAAAGTTTAAGGGGAATTCTTCAGGTACTTAGAGTTAACCAGCATATTGCAGTACTCTTGTGAGAGAATCACATAATGAAATCTATCAAAGGAGTGAAACCTGAATTATCCCTATACAGGTCCTTGCCTTGAGACCTAGTCTTTATTTTTTTCTTTTTTACATTACAAAAAATTGGTCTTCTGCTTCATACCCAGGACTCCTTCAGCTTTACCCCTTCTCTCCTACTAAAAAAAATAAATAAAAATAAGAAAATGCATAGATATAGTTCAGGACTCTTGTCCCCATTGTTTTAAGTAAGCTTTAGGGGTGTGTAAGTGTGTGTGTGTGTGTGTGTGTGTGTGTGTGTGTGTGTGTGTGTGTCTGTGTAAGTGAAATTGACCTGGGCAGGGAGAGGAAGAGGAAGTGGAGGTAATTATCACATATCCAGCCACATATCACAGGGAAAGTTGTTCCAAAGATCATGCTATATGTTAACCAAGGAAGAAGGGCAGACCCAAGCACATTTCCGGAACAGGGAGGACACTCTTCTCTAGCCTTTGGATTCATCTAGATGTCCTTTCTAAAATTCTTACTTCAGAATCCATCTTTATTCCCCCAAACTGATTAGAAACGGACCAAACATCTCCAGTGTCAACTCCACCCATTTTTGTTTAATTGCCTCCCTCTACATTGAAACTCTAGTGCCTTAATGGTAAAGAATTGTGCTGCCAACCCAAATGTATGCAGTTTGAATACAAGAGCTGATCCATGGGAGAAAGATGGTTAATCTACTCCTGTGTGATTTACTGGCTCTGAAAATCTGCTGGAGGGTCAGCTATGAGTCCATTCTTACTCAATGGTATTCAGAAACAACAAGGAGACTATATGACTTTTGGTTTTGGCACATGGGAATCATCAGAGTGGTGAGTAGGTTAATCAGAGTTTTTATGTTGACCTGGAGTAATTGTTATTAGATTGTTATTAGATCCATGATCAATGCCCATGGAAGTAGCGATGCTGAGTGAAATATCCCAGTCACAAAAGGACAAATATTATATGATGCCGCTGTTGTAGAATGGGACTGTCCTTGGGGTTGGGGAGAGACTGAGTAAGATGGGTTCAATAATGTATACTGCACTGAA
>NW_006399875.1:2133873-2156233 GCF_000299155.1 Elephantulus edwardii
TGCAACAATGAATGAGTGGAAGCCCAAAATCTCTGTAAATGTTTATGAAAATTAATAAAATATAATTATAGAAATAAAAAGAAATCAAGTGTATTTTAGTGGGAAAATCTGCTGCAGAAAACTCCTTTAAAGTGTTCAAACAAACAAATTCACTGTGAAAACCCATGTGCACCTGAAAAAACCTAGGCCATGCATAAAAAAAGGGGAAAAAACCCCAACCCACAATATTGTTGCATTTGAGTTTTGATATCAGTGAAAAACTATTGAATCTACCATTAAATGATAGAAAAACTGTCAACTTTTGAAACCAGTATAGTCAGAATGCTTCTTAGAAGGTAGAATAGCAAAACTTTGTCTCAACTACATTGGACAGGTTTGGATATGTCCTTAAAGACATCATGTTAGAAAGGGGTTGACAAGGAATAGGTAGACCAGTAGACCATCAGTGAGACAGGTACAGAAAGCAAAGCATGCCAGAGGAATGCCTATCTGTGTTTTGTTGACTATTGAAATGCATTTGGTAGTGTAGATCACAACATATTGTGGCTAACCTTGAGAAGAATGGGAATCCCAGAACACTAGATTGTGCTTATGTGTAACCTATACTTGGACCAGAAAGCAGTCATCAGAACAGAGCAAGGAAACACTGCATGGTTCAAAAACCAGAGAGAAGTGTGTCGGTGATGCGTCCTGTCTCCATACCTTTTCAATCTGTATGTGTAACAGATAATTTGAGAGACTAAACTTGAAGAGGAGGAATGTGGTATAAGGATTGGAGAAAGACTTATCAACAACCTGCATTTGTACAGATGACACAACCTTCCTGAAACTGAGGAGGGCCTAAAGCATTTGCTCCTGAACTGTAGTCTTCAATATAAGTTGAAGCTTAACATCAAGAAGACAAAAATTCTCACTGCTAGGACAACTGGCAGCAACACGCTAGATGGAAAAGAGATTGAGGTTTTTAACAATTTCATTTTGCTTGGTTGCACAATCAACATTCTTAGCATCAGCAGTCAGGAAATCAGAAGAAGAATTCCACTGGTGAAGTGTGCTGTCAGAGACTTCTCCAAAGTGCTTAAGAGTCTAGAGACAAAGGTATGCCTAATCCACTGATCTTCACAATTATTTACTATGCATTAGAGAGCTAAACAATGACTAAGGATGATAGAAGAAGAATTGATGTCTTTGAGCTGTGGTGCTGAAGAAGAGTATTGAACATACCATGGACTGCCAATAGAACAAACACATCTATCTTGGAGAAGGTGAAACCAAGTTGTTCCTTGAAGCCAAGGATTTTAAAGTGCCTAGGAGGGACCAATTCTTGGAGAAGGACACCATGCTTGGAAGGATGGAGGAACAACACACAGGAGAGGAAGATTCCAGATGAGGTGGATTTACACAATAACTGGGGTAATGGGAGTAGGTGTATTGGAGATGATGAGACTGGCTCAGGATAGGACAGGGTTCAGATCTGTTGTACATAGGATTGCTATGAGTTGAAGGTGATTTAATGACACATTACAACAATGAAGTAGATGGATTAACCCACTGGCTGCCGTAATGGCCTTCAACAAATCAAGGATTGTGAGGTTGTTGCGGGACTGTATAGTGTTTCATTCTGTTCTGTGTGTTCTTGTTGTTAGGTATCATTGAGTCAAGTAAGACTCAATAGTGACCCTGTGGATGATAGATATTAACCCTGTACTATCCTGTGCCGTCTTTGCGCTTCCTGACCCACTAGAGTCTATTGTCACCAAGTCAATCCACCTGATTGAGGGTCTTCTTCACTTACATTGCGCCTTTCCGAGCATCATGTTCCTCTCCAAGGAATAACACCTCCTAGCCACTTGCCTAAAGTATATGATGCAAAGTCTAGTCATTCTTGTTTCCAAAGAGCACTCTGGCTGCACTCTCTCCAAGACATATTTCTTTGGCCATCCATGGGGTGGGGTGATCAGTGCTACATAGGATGTCTATCCTGCATAGGACTGCTCTATGTCAGAACTACAACTTTGAGTTAGCAGGATTTTCAATGGACAGAGATGAGTTGACATCATTTTCTTCAAAGAGGATATTTGCATTTTAATAAAAGGATAACAGTTACCCATAGTGGACAGTGTTTAGTGGAGCTCCCTGATTAAAACAAGTTTGGAAGCAGGAGTGGCATCCACTTCTGAAAGAGCTTGCCTCCGGAAACCTTACGAACCTGGAGAAAGGATGGAAGTTACACAAGCGTTCAGGTCTTTCGTTCATAGGGTTGTTATGAGTGGTCTACAACTTGACGGCACTTAATAACAACATAACAACCAGTGTGTTAACTCAAGCTTCATAAGAAAAGGTCCATAGCCTGTGAATGGAGCTGTGTGACAGAAGCATCTTCCTTTTCAACATTTCCCTGAAGGAAGATTGCCTACATGCCTGAGTGGCCGATGACCCATCTTTCTCAGGTACCGCTGATTGTAGACTACATTTAGAAGAGGTCTTCAGAATCCTAGCAGTCCACTCATCAACAGAAGCCTATCCTGCCCCTACGTCAAGCAGCACTGGAGTTCATCAACTAGACGACTTCTATTTCTGAGACTCTAATATACACTGGGAATCTGGACTCTGGCTTCTTGAGGCGCAGCAGGTTTGAGGGGTCTGGGCACTTGTGGTATTCTTTTTGCCCATGTGGGGGTTGGGAGAGCAGACTTGCCAGATGAACTGGGGGTTTGGGGCAAGGAGTTTGCCAGCATTTGGACATGCCGGGCTGGTAAGACTTCTATAATTGCTTGTCTCCAGAAACCCTATGAACCTGGAAAGAGGATGAAAGACAGCCAAGCATTGCGAACTCTCCTTCACTGGGTCTCTATGAGTTGCCTGCAACCCGACAGCACTTAACAACAACAACAACAATATGCACTGAGCTACTGGAAAGGAGTTTCTGAGAAAAAAAATAGATGTTTTCCCTATTTATTATCTAAAAATGAATCAATCTGGGGGTTGGAGGCAGGGTATAAAAAAATGAATCAATGCCTGCTACAAAAACATACTGTTACTAAACAAAATCTCTTTTACTAGTTTCATGAAAATCTATATGATTTGAAAACTTTCACTCCAAAAAAATAAATTAAAAAGAAATTGATTATGAATATACACATAGATATGCATATATAAGCACACATATACACACATACATATATATGAATAAATATATGTATACATATTCATGTGTATATATACACGTATGTATATGTGTAGATAGATAGATATGCACAAGCAGCTTCGCACTGTTGTTGTAAACCTTAAAGTCGGAACTGACTCCTAGCTGACACCAGTGGACTCTCAGAGGTAGTACAAAGCCCCGGAGGATATTGCCCCTCTTCTCCTGGAGAGCAGTTGGTGGATTTCAACTGCATACTTTTGCGTTGGCAGCACATCTCCTTAACATTACAATTAACAAATAAATCATCAAATAAATAAATAACTCATAAGGAAGGCTACCTTCGTTAAAATGAATGAACGAAGAGCAAACACATATGCATAATGTTTTATTGTATTGTTGTTGGCACCACAGAACATGCTGTGATCTAGTAGGGCTTAGTACGACAGAAGGAAACACCTCCCTGTGCTGTGGCATCTTCACTGAGTCAGTTCTTACTGTCACTGTGCCAGTTCTTCCTCTTAAAGATCTTTTTCTTTTTCACTATCCTGAACTTTACCGAGCAGTATATCCTCTTTCTAGGGACTGAACTCTCCAGATAACGTGTCCGAAGTAGGTGCAGTGGCACCTGGTCACACCTGCTTCTAAGAAACACTCTGGCTGCTGCTTCTTCTGAGAAAGATTCACCCATTCTTCTGGTGTTAAGTCTTCTGACTCTATGGTATATTCCTAACCTTCATCAGCATCATGTGGTGTTGCTGTGACGCTGTACACTGTTCCATAGTCTTGTCAAATACCATAACTGTTACCCATTATGTACAGTGTTTGGATGAGCTTTCAGATTGATTTATGCTGAGAAGCAGGAATGGCATTCACTTCCTAAACTAGATGCCTCTAGAAACTCTCCAAACTCTCTAAACTCTCCAAATTCTCTAAACTCTATAAATGTGCAGAAATGATGGTAGTTATAGAACAGAGTTCAGGTCTTTTGTGCAAAACTTACACTCAGTTATATTTGACTTGACGACACTTAAGCACTGCTAAATGAGACTAATGCTGTTATATCTGGAGGAACACTCTTCCACTTTGGACATCACTCTTTATCAACGTGTAGTATGAAGTAACCGGGGTTTGCTGTGATGCTGAACCTTGTACCATTGAGGTATTAAATACCAGAATGGTTTCCCATTGTGGACAGTGTTTGGTGGAGCTCCCACTTGTAACACAAGTTTGGAAGCAGGAATGGCATCCAATTCCTAAATCATATGCCTCTGGAAACCATGAACATGGTGAAATTATGACAGCTATGGAAAGGCATTATATCTTTTGTTCACAGAGTCACTGAGTCAGTCTCTCTCTCTCTCTCTCTCTCTCTCTCTCTCTCTCTCTCTCTCTCTCTCTCTCTCCTCCATGGCAATCAACAACAACATCAGCATCACAAGTCAGAGTCATCAAGTCCTCTCCAGCCTTCTTTATTTATTCTTTGACTTTCCCTTGTATTGAAAATGCCATCACTTGAATCAGGTGTCATTACTTTTCAACACTTTTGAAGTTTTTGGGAGCAGATTTCCCCAATTTAATTCTTCCTTTGGTTTTCAAGCACTTAAGCACTTTCATTCTGGATCCAAGTAAAATTAAATTGTTGACAATTCTTTTCTTAATTTATATTGTTGCTTGATCTAACTGTTTAACTTCTTACTGTATCATTCCCTATATGAAACATTTTGAATACTGGCTATTACCAAAGCGGTTTGACTGTCCTGATACAGTACAATCAAACAAAAAAATAATATTAAAGTTGCACTTTATAGACTCTCGACAAGGGGAGCCTTAGAGAGTTGAAGAAAATGGACTTACTCCTGAGACGCAGACTACCCTTGTTCCTTGTTCTTGTTTATCCCTAAGCAATCACCAAGCCCCTTGAAGGTTGCCTTTCTAAACCAAGGAGTCTCATGTGCTCCACTTTGATGCAGTGGATGGGCCAATCTGGATACCATTTCTCCCATGAAAAATTCAAAGTTATCAGTTAAGCTCCATTTTGCAGGTATTGCAAAAGTAGTTAAGCTCATCCCACAAACTCACCGGGGTCCCAAGGTCGAGACTTCGTTTACGGACATTAGGTTTTGGCCAACAGAGAATTGCCATAAAAATGGAAAATTTGAGGCCAGTCCTGTGTGTCATCAGCTGCTGCTCTTCAGTGCCAGCAAACGCATTATCGCTATGGCGGTGGCGGTGGCGGGAAAGGACCAGCGATCATTTTACAAGACGAAGATTTTGTGACATTATCTCTAGGGTTGAGTTAAGTGGTTTGCCTAAGGTCACTCAGCAAATGTGTAATAAATCTCAGATTAGAACCTTGGCACACAGCTCCTTTAGTCTGCACTGCGGGCCAGGGCAGACTCACATGTGGAGCTCATGTCAGGCCCTCACTCTCCCCCTCTCCGCCTCTGCCCCCAGGCTCCCTGCTCCCCTTCCTCCAGAGCCCTCCTGGGCTCAGAGATCACGTTACAGAGCCTCAGTATCTCACAGCTGCTGGGAGCTTCTGCCTGCTAGCCTCTTTCTCTTCTTCTTTTTCTCCTTCCTTTCCTTTCTCTCCTCGTCCCCTTCCATTTCCCTTGTGCTCATTTCCTAACTGACCAACCAGTGCTGAAGACCACTATGGGAGATGGACATTTGGTGACATGATGTTTCTGCTCCAAAAGATAAAATGCCTCTATCAAGAGTAATGTGATGAATTTTCTGATTTATGGGGACCTGATATAAAATAGAACCAGAGTCTGATCCTGTGCAACCCTTATGTTCAGGAGCATGTTCCTGGCCATCCTGGTGTCAGTCTGTCTCATTTAAGGTCTTCCTCACTTTCTTTGGTCCTCTGCTTTACCAAGGGTATATCCTCCTCGAGCAATGGATCCTTCCTCATGACACGTCCAAGCTGAGTGAGCTCCTCTGAGTTCGGTTGTGATCCATTGGAACTTCACTTGCTAATTTTCAGGAGTGGGCAACCAAGCTTTGCTTCCTAGTGTGGCTTTGTCTTGAAGTGTCACAGAAACCTGTTCACCTAGGGTGATTCTTTTTCTGTTAGGGACCTATCCAAAGCACTGAAGAGAACTGATGTCACTCTGGAGACTAAGGTGCACCTGATACAGGCCATGGCCCTTGCAATCATTTGCTTTTCATCGGACAGCTAAACAATGACTGATAGGATGATAGGAGAATTTATGCCTTTGAGCTGTGGTACTGGAGAAGACTATACTATGGACTGCTAAGAAGACAAAAGTATTCATCCTAGAGAGGGTGAAACCAGGCTGTTCCTTGGAAGCAAGGATTCTGAAGCTTCGTCTGACATACTTTGGGCTTGTTGTGAGGAGAGACCAGTCCTTAGAGAAGTATTCGTCATGCTTGGGTGGGTGAAGGGACAGCGCAGGAGAGGAAGACTCTCTATGAGGTGGATTGATTCGGTGACTGGGGTAATGGGGGTAGGTATGTCAGAGACAGTGCGATTGGCACATAATAGAGCAAGGTTTAGGGCTGTTGTACATAAGGTCGCTATGAGCTGCAGGTGACTCAAGAGCACATAGCAACAACAATGGATCAACACAGTGACTAAACAATGGGTTTGAACATAACCCTATAGGAAGGTGAGGATGGTGCAGCAGGAGAAGTTCTGTTGTACCCAGAGTTCCAGTGAGGTCAAGCTGATGGGATGACACTTACTAATAACAACTCTAATGCATAGCTTCCAGGATCTGAGGAACATACAAATTACCATGTCACAATAGAGTGGCAGGCAATCAATGAGAAATATATTTGAAAAACATTAAATTCCTTTATAAGGCAGAAATAAGCTGAGGAAGATATGCCAATTGATACATTTTTGCCTATCAGCTTCTAATATCTCCCTCCTCTGTGCACTCCACACTTTTCTATGTTCAGTTGTGTGGATTGTCTAACACTACACATTCTTGAAGTACCTGAGATGCCCAAGTTATTTCCTAGTTGTGTAGCATAGCGTATGTTTCTTTACTTTGCTCACAACAACAAAAATAACAACAACAAAACAAGTAATTTGAACCCACTAACTTCTTTGTGGGAGAAAGATAAGAAAATTTTTTGCCTGTAAAATTATTTTTCAACGTTTTGAATTGGCTTTCATACAATAATTCATTGCATTATGTTTCATTCTTATACACTGTTTTATACAATCTTTCATTTGCATTGTGTTTCATACAATCATTCGTATACATTGTATTTTATATCACTCATCATCTTGCTCATCACTACCTCATCGTTTTGAGTTCCCATTGAATCTTTCCTGTTCCTTCACCCACCTACTCCCAATCCACTCACTAAACTCTACTGTCCTGGTGATTCACACATTCTCCTTTTTCTGCTTGTCTTTTCTTTTCCCTTTTAATTTCTGGACATTTTTACACATCTAAATAGTCATCCTTCCATTTTTACAATAATGGCTTTAGCAATATTTGTCCTTATGAGACTGAATTAGTTCAACTCAGCATAATGCTCTTTAGATTTTCAAGTGTTACATACTATTTTACAAAACTGTTATTCCTCGGTGCTGCATAGTATTCCATTATGTGACTGTACCACAACATCTCAATCTGCTAATTTATTGCTGGGAATTTGAGGTGCATCCAGTTTCTTGATATTGTGGATCATGCTCTTACAGTCAGAGATGAATATATCTCCTTCCATGCATTACTCCTAATTTCCTTAGGGTTCGTAATAGCTAGGTCATATAGGATTTCTGTGTTCACCTTTTTGAGGAAATGTGTAATTGTCTTCAAAAAGGGTTGTACCATTTTACAATCATGCCAATAATGTGGTAGCGTTCCAATCTCTCTGTATTCTCTCCAACATTTATTGCTTGTTCTCCTGAGCACCGGTGGCCTAGTGACAAGAAGCTGCATTTGCAATCTCTAAAGTAAGCAGTTCGCATCCAATAGCTGCTCTGTAAGAGAAGGATGAGCAATCTCCTCGCGGGCAATTAAGTGCCTCCAAAAACCCATCATAAGGTCACCTATGGGTCACTTCCGACTCCACGGTACTCAACAACAACAACAACAACAACCATAAATGCTACTGAGATGAGATGGTGTGTTGTTGTTGTTGTTTTGATTTTCATCTCTCTTACTGCCAGTGATTTTGAGCATTTCCTCATGTTTCTGTTTTCCATCTAAATCTCTTCCTTTGTGAAGCATCTTTTCATGTCTTTTGCCCATTTGATTATTGGCTTGTCAGTCCTTTCTCTTCTGGAGGCCCTGTAGGATTCTGTAAACATTTGTATGAGATCCTTGTCAGAAATGTAATTTTCAATTCCTCCCACCCCGCACCCAGCCTGTGGTGTTTGGTTTTCTTTTCACCCTATTGGGGCAGAAAAAAAAAAGTGAACAAGGATTTATTTTTTTAGAAGGTCCCATATTCTGATTTTGTTTCCTCCTACTTGTTCATTTCTGGCAATATTTGTGAGCCTAATTATATCATAGGCTTGTTGTTGTTATGTGCCATCGAGTTGTTTGCGACACTTAGTGACCCTATGCACAACAGCCCTAAACTCTACTTTATCCTGCGCCAATCTCACTATCTCTGACACACCTACACCCAAACACCCCAGTCACTGAATCAATCCACCTCATACAGAGTCTTCCTCTCCTGTGCTGTCCCTCCACCCTACCAAGCATGATGTCCCTCTTCAAGGATTGGTTCTTCCTTCCAACATTTCCAAAATATGTCAGAGTCAGACAAAGCTTCAGAATCATTGCCTTCAAGGTACATCCTGGTTTAACACTCTCTGGGATGAACCTGTTTGTTTTCTTAGCAGTCCATGATATATTCATTACTCTTCTCCAATACCACAGCTCAAAGGCATCAATTCTTCTTCTGTCATCCCTAGTCATTGTCCAGCTCTCTGATGCATAGCAAGTGATTGCAAAGACCATGGTCTGCATCAGGCTCACCTAAGTCTCCAGACTGACATCATTGCACTTCAGTACTTTGCAGAGTTCCCTAACAGCAGACTTTCCCATCTCAATCCATCTTTTAATTTCCTGGCTGCTGGTGCCAAGAGATTTGATTGTTGAACAAAGCAAACTAAAGCTGTTAAGAATCTCAGTTTCTTCGTAACACACCAACTGCCAGAAGTGCAGGCTGAATTTAGAAGGGGTCGTGGTACTAGAGATATTGTAGCTTATGTTAGATGGATCTTGGCTGAAAGCAGGGAATACCAGAGGAATGTCTATCTCTGTTTCATTGATTATGAAAAGGAGTTTGACTGTGTGGATCACAACAAACTGTGGCTGACTCTGAGAAGAATGGGAATCCCAGAAGACTTGATAGTGCTAATGTGAAACCTATACTTGGATAAGGAGGCAGTTGTCAGAACAGAGCAAGGAACACTGAATGGTTCAAAATTGGGAAGGGTGTACACCAGGGATGTGTCCTATCTCCATAACTTTTGAATCTATATGTGGAACAGATTATCTGGGAAGCTGGGCTCTATGAGGAGAAGTGTGGCATCAGGATTGGAAGTACACTCATCAGCAATCTGTGTGATGTAGATGACATAACCCTACTTGCTGAAACTGAGGAAGGCCTAAAGCTCTTGCTGCAGAAGGTCAAGGACTGCAGCTTTCAATATGAATGAAGGCTCAGTATCAAGAAAACAAAGATTCTCACCACTGGGCCAATTGGCAGCATCATGCCAATGGCTAGGGCTTATCTATTTGGTCTCATTTTGACTCTTCTAATCCTTATGGTTTGGGGCTCTATGCCTACATCTCTGATCCACTTTGAATTGATTTTTTTAACATAATGTGGAGTGTTTATCCTGTTTCAGGTTTCTGCTGGTTGTTGCTGTTGTTATGTGCCATCAAGTCGCCTGTGACTCATAGCGACCCTATGTACAGCACCTCTGAAGCCTGCCCTGTCCTGAGCCAATCTCACAGACCCCGACACACCAACCCCATTGCTCCAGTCACTGTATCAATCCATCTCGTCCGGGGTCTTTGTTTCCTGTGCTGTTTCTTCACCCTAAGAACATAATGTCCTTCTCGAAGGATAGATCTCTCCTGATCACATACGCAAAGTGTGTGAGATGTAGTTTCAAAATTTTACCCTTCAAGGAGAAACTTGGCTTCACCCTCTCCAAGACCTCTCCAAAGCTCGGGTGGCCTAGTGGTAAGAAGCTGAGCTGCAATCTTGAATGAAGGCATCTAGTTCAAATCCACCAGCTGTTCCACAGGTGAAGGATGGGCAATCTCCTGATCATGATGGATGTAAAACTAAATGAGTATAATTGCTGCTGTTGATTGACACTGAGTAGAGCATGACTCACAATGACCTATGAACAAAAGACCTGGAGCTTTTCTATAACTATTGTGGTTTCTCAAAGTTCATAGAGTTTCCAGAGGCATGTTGTTTTGGGAAGTGTTTATAGCACAATCATCAGATTCAAGAACTTCACAAAGAGCAGAAATATTGACTGAGAAAACCACGCCCATTAAAGTTTGTCAGTTACCCCAATAAGGCCCGTTATGTGCCCAAGACCTAGTCCTAGGTCACATGTTTCATTCTGCTGGTAGCTATCCAGTTTTACCATCACCACTTGTTGAAGAGATTGTGATTTCTCCCTTTAACAGGTTTTAATTACTTGTTAAATGTCAATTGACAGTAGGCTGCTGTTGTTCTTAGGTAAAGTCAAGTCAAGTATGACCCACAGTGACCCTAAGAACAACAGAGCTGAAGCCTGTCTTATCCTGTGTCATCCTCACACTTCCCAAGACATTAGAGTCCATTGCAGCAGTCACCGTTTTAATCCACCTGGTAAAGGGACTTCCTTTCCTTCACCAACTCTATACCTTTCTGAGCATCATGTTCTTCTCCAAGGAATGCTGTCTCTTAGCAACAAGCCTACCTTCCAGAATCCAACTACTTCATAGAGAGACTCTGAACAAACGTATCATAATGTAATGTACAGCGAGATAGAACTGGAGAATAAAAAGGGAAGAACTCACTCTGCATTTCTCAAGCAGAGAGAAACAAAAAGCACATTTAAGCCTAGAGTAAGAGTGGTGAAAGATGCTGTGGGCAGTTATTGTTGTTGTTGATTATCATAGGGTTGGAACGGACCCATAGCTGATCCTCAGCAGGTTTTCAGAGGGAATTAATCATACAGGAGAAGATTGCTCATCCTTCTCCCATGTAGCAGCTAGTGGCCTCGAACCTCATGTCTCTGGGATTGAAGCACAGTTTCTTGCCACTAGACGACCAGATTCTGAAGCTTCATCTGACATACTTTGGGCATGTTGCAAGGAAGGACGAGTTTTTGGAGAGGGACATGATGTTTGAGAGAGAGGAGGGACAGTGCAAGAGAGGAAGACCCTAGATGAGATGGAGTGATTGATTTCGTGACTGGGGTAATGGGAGTACGTGTGTCAGAGACAATGAAGTTGGCACAGAGTGGTGTTCAGAACTGATGTCTTTCTCCATATCTATTCAATCTGTACACAGGGTCGCTATGAATTGCAAATGACTCAATGGCACATAATAACAATAGCAACAACAACAATGTACAATATATTGAATGACCCAGAAAGCATGAAAAGGAAGGCATATGCAGTGTCATTGTAAAAAATAACAACAAAAAACAAACAAAAACTCTAAACAAACAAACAAAAGCGTGAAACTGAAAAATTTTAGGATGTACCATATAAGCAGGAGCTAATGGTAATGAAGGAGGAAATTGAAGCTACATTGAAGGCATTGACAGAAAATAAGGTCCCTGGAGTAGATAGGTTCGCAATTGACTTGTTTCAGTTAATAGATGCAGACTTTGATGTGCTCACCTGTCTATGTCAGGAAATTTGGATGACAGAGCTGTCTGAACACTAGATTGGAAAAAGTTCATATTTGTTCTCATGCCCAAGAAAGATTATTCAACAGAATGTGGAAACTATCAAACAAGATCATTAATATCACATGTAAGCAAAACACTGCTGAAGATCATTAAAAAATAGCTAGAACAGTACATAAAGAGGAAACTGCCCAATTTAGAAAAGGCCACGAAACCAGGGATATCATTGCTGATGTCAGATGGAATCTGGGTGAAAGTAAAGATTACCAGAAAAATGTCTACTTATGTTTTATTGACCGTGCAAAAGCATTTGACTGTGTGGATCATAACACGTTATGGCTAACATAGAGAAGAATGGGAATCCCAGAGCACTTAATTGTGCTCACATGTAACCTATACCTAGGAGGCTGTTGTGTGAATAGAGCAAGGGAACTACATGGTTTAAAGTCTTTCTCCATATCTATTCAATCTGTATGCTAAGCAAATTATTCAAAGGGCTGGACTCTATGAAGAAGAATTGTGGCACCAGTATGAGAAGGAGACTCACATCACTAACCCGTGTTATGCAGATGACACACCTCGTTTGCTGAAGGTATGAGGACTTGAAGCACTTGTTGCAGAAGATCAAAGAATACAGCCTTCAATAAAGAATTCATCTCATTGTCAAGAAAACAAAGATTCTTACCACTGGACTTATTGGGAAAGTCGTGATAGATGGAGAAAAGATTGAACTGTCAACAACTTCATCATGCTTGTGTCCACAATTAACACCCTTTATACCAGCAGTCAGGAAATCAGGAGACGTATTGCAGTGGGAAAGTCAGGAATGTTGCTAGGAGGGGCTATTCCTTGGAGAGAGACACGATGCTCGGAAAGGTAGAGTGTTGGTGAAGGTGTGGAAGACCCTCTACCAGGTGGATTGACATGGTGACTGCTGCAATAAGCTTTATCGTGTCAGGAAGTGTGAGGATGGCACAGGATAAGAAGGGGTTCAGATCTGTTGTTCATAGGGTCGTCACTCAACTCATCGGCACTTAGCAACAACAGCAACAACCAACATGCTCAGAGTATGAAAGGTGAAGCTTCATCAAGTTTACCTCCAAAGAGCATTCTGGAGACATCCTCTCCAAGACATATTTGTTTGTACTTTTGGCAGTATATGGCATATTCAGAGCTTTCTCCAACTCTGCAGCTCAAAGGCATGAGTTCTTCTTTTGTCATTATTTGTTGTCCAACTCTCAAAAGCATAGCAAGTGATTTCAAAGACCATCTAGCCTGAAAGAGACACACCTTAGTCCTCAAACTGACATCAATACTCCTCAATAATTTGAAGACGTCCCTCAATTCAGACCTGACCATGTTGACCATGTAAATTGTTTTTAGTAGGATGCTCATTTTCACTGTGTTGAATCTTCTGATCCATAAACAGGGAGTATTTTCCCCCCATTTAGTTAGATCTCAGTGTTTCTTGTAGTAGTGTTTTGTACTTTTCCTTATGAAGGTGTTTAGTGTCTCTAATTAGGTTTATCTCCAAATATTTTATCTCATAGTAGACTATTTTAAATGGTATTGCTTTCTTCGTTTCCTTTTCTGTTTTATTTGTTGCTGTAGAGAAATGCCACTGATTTTTGTATATTGGTCTAATATGCTTCCACTGATAAAATGATGGACCACAACTAAAAGGGTTTTTGTTGTTGTTGTTGAGTCCTTGGGTTTTTTGGGTACACTATCATAGTATCTTCATTTAGTAAGAGTTTCACCATCTTTTTGCCAATTTGAGTGCCTGTCTTTTTCCTCTTGTTTTATTGACTTAGCAAATATTTCAAAATCAACATGGAATAGGAGTGGTGATAGTGAACACCTTCATCTGGTCCCTGTTCAGAGTGGGAATGTTTTTAGTCTTACTCCACTGAGAATGATGGTGGCTCTTGGTTTTGCATGTATATTTTACACTGTGTTGAAGAAATTCCCTTCTATTTTTATTTTGTCGAGTGTTTTAATTAATTAAAAGTGTTGGATTTTGTCAAAGTCTTTTCTGAATCAATTGATAAAATAACGTAGTTCTTGTTTTTTGCTCTATTAATGTGAGGAATTACGTGTTTACTTATTTATTTTTAATGTTGAATTATGCTTGCATTTGTAAGCAGGAATGCCATTCACTTCATAACATCACGCCTCTGGGAACTATGAACTTTGAGAAATGATGACAGTTATAGAAAGACTCCAGGTCTATTGTTCCTAGAGTCATTATGAGTCATGCTTGACTCGACGGCAGTCAACAACAGCAATGCAATAGTTATCATGACTCCCACTTGGTCATGATTAATTTTTTATGTTTATTATTAAAATTTATTTTATACTGGTTTACATACAAAGTTCATAAAGTTTGTATACATTGTAGAGTTGGATTCTATTGGCTAGGATTTTTTTTAAGGCTTTTTGCCTCTATATTCATGAAAGATATTGGTCTATAGTTTCTGTTTTTGGTAATGACTTTGACTGGTTTTGGTCTTAGAGCTATGCTTGATTCAAAGAATGAGTCTGAGCGTGTTGTTCCATTTGAAATATTTTTTAAAAAATAATTTAAGTAGCATTAGTAATAGATGTTTTCTGAATGTTTGGCAGAATTCAGCTGTGAAGCCATCTGGACCAGGACTTTCCTTTCTGGGGAAGGGAGTCTTTTTAAAATCTGCTCAATTTCTTTTGTGATGAGTGCACTACATCTGTCTGTGTTAATCTGGCTGGGTTTGGGTTTCTAGGAATTTGTCCATTTCTAGGTTTTCCAATTAATCAGAGCATAGCTTTTCATAATATTTTGCTATTATTGATTTAATTTCAGCTGGTTCTGTTGTGACATCACTTCTTTCATTTATTACTTGAATTGTTTGTGTCTTCTATTCTTCTCTTTTGTTATGTTTACCCATGGTTTGTCTATTTTATTGACTCTTTCATAGAACTAGCTCCTGATACTGGTGTTTTCATTTTTTCTATTTTATATACCATTGATTTCAGCCCTTGACCTTATAATTTCCTTTCTGCTAGTTGCTGTGGGATTCACTTACTGTTCTTTTTCTACTTGATGGAGGTGTTAAGTTGTTAATTTTGCTTTTATCTTAATTTTTTGTTTATTTGCATATTGTTATGAACTGCCTCCTGAGGACTGCCTTAGCTATAACCCAGAGGTTTTGATATGCTGTCTTTACACTTTAGTTTGTTTCAAGTAAAGTTTTTTCCCCCACTATTTATTTATTATACAACCCAATGGTGTTCAAAGAGGGAGTTATTTAGCTTCCAAGTGGATGGTTTTTCATAATTTACCCTATTTTGTTAATTTTTACTGTTCCTCCCATTGGTTTGCCTACAAACTTCATATAGATGTGTTTCACATTGTTCTTCATTTACATTGTGTTTCATAGAATCATTCTCATGCATTATTAAAAAGTAATTATTAAAAAATAAAAAATAATAAAAGTAATTATTATAAATTATTATAAAATTAATCATCATTGGATCTTGCCCATAACTTTTCTGTCTTTTCACCTGGATCCTTCCCATATATTTTTATAGTGTTGTGGTCTGAAAAGATACTTAGTTTTATTTCAATGTTTTTTAATTTGTTGTGGTTTGCTTTTTGAACTAATATTTGATCATTTCTGGAGAACATACCATGTAATATTCAGGACTGTATTTTCATAGTTTCCTGTCATTTCTAGTATTGTGTTAATTGTACTCTCTTCATCTTCTTCTTGGTCTTCTTTTTGTTAGGCGCCATCGAGTGGTAGACTCTGTATGAACGAAAGGCCTGAGCGCTGTTCATAGAGCTTCCGAGGCAAGCCATTTCGGAAGTGGGTGCCACTTCTGCTTCCAGGCTTGTTTTAATCAGGAAGTTCCAGCAAGATTGTCCGCCATGGGTAACCATTATCACATTAGACATATCAGTGTCACAGTGTTTAGCATCACAGCAACTACAAGTTTCCTCTGTACAGCAATGCACAGACCAGTGCTATACCACCTAGAAGAATGTTTGACAGAAAAACAATCTGAACCATGCCTGAGAGCCACAGATTAAAATCTTCATCTTATGATTTTAAAAAAAAAATTCTTATAGCTCTTTACTTTTGGTTTCAGTTTTTCTTTCATCATTTGTAACTTCTTCTTTAGCTATGCATGTAATTTTAAGCTGGTAAATTTCTTCCGGCTGCTTGTTTCTTGGGTATTTATTTACAGTTTCAATTCCACCTTCCATCTTTTGTAACTCCTACAATAGCTGTTCCTATAATTCTGTGCCAATATATATATTTTTTTGCATCTCTGTCGCTGGTGTATTCATTGCGTTTGTAATCTGATCTGCTTTTTTCAAGAGAAGACTTGTTTTGCTTTTTCATAATACCCAAAGTTTTGTTGTTGTTGTTGATTGCCTTCAAGCACAACTCATAGTGACCCTATCTATGAACAAAACGCCTGAAGCCCTTCTACAACTACAACTGCCTGCTGATTTATTGACATTACATAATGTTCTTCTTGGTATATGTGAGGCAGTTCTCTTATGTTTGCATAGGTTGTTGACAGTTCCTTATCTTTAAGATGTTTTTGACACATTGCAGATTTAAAATGTTTGCCTCCAATTGAGTTTCCCTGTTGGCCCTCAATGGGTGAAACTGTTCCCATTTCCTGTGACAGGCTTCTCATCTCCTTGCTCTTTGAAAGACAGGAAGCTTGAGTCTTTGTCATTGCTCAGCTATTGTGGACCCACTTCTCTGTCTTGTCCTGTAGTTTGATGGAGGTGGGCAGGAGGTTTCCCCAGGGGTAGTCAAAGTCTCAAGAGTGCTACCAAGTATATATTGTTAAGGAAAATGACCCAGAAAAGCAACAATATAAAAGCAGTGCAGTCCTCACATCTTAATAGTTGTTACTGTGCTTGTACCTCTCCCCTCTTCCAGAGTATGGTTGAGAAGGACAACTATTCCCAACCCGGAAAACCAAGACTTGGAGGAAACATTAATTTTTCAGAAATGCAGCTCTCAATTCTTCTGATTACCCTCTAGTGTCCAAGCATAGATTCATCTCCTCTTTTCTTGTGGCTGCTTGGAAGATCAGCCACTCCACCCCTGAAGACAAAGACCCAGGAAAGCATCATTTACTCAGCAAAGAGTTCATAATTCTGGCTGCCATCAATGTCGAGCTGGTTTGTGGAGTGACTTTTTCCAATGGGCTATTCCTCTGAGTAGACAAAGATTCAAATATGCAATTCTCAATTCCAGCTATCTGCTAGTGCTGCAACGTACCTGCATCTCCTCTTCAAAAGCCACCGGTTGAAAGGTCAACTTTTTCTGCTCCAACTTTCCTGAAAAGTTTTACAACCTTTGAAGTCCAATGGAGCTAACCTTGAATCAGAATAGACTCTGGGGTGGTAAGTTTGATTTTCTTTTTAGGGATTACTTACTTGAAGGTTAGTTGTTCAAATCTACTCAACATTGCTCTGAAAAAAAAGTCTGGTGTTGGGTGTCCATAAAGATAACAGCCTATAAAATTTTGTAGGGCATTTCAACTCTGTGACACATGGAATCTTCCTGAGTCAGAATCACGTGGCAACAGGACTTTTACTACAAACATTTTTAATAGTTCTCATCTTTTTAAGAAGTCTTGGGTTGTGTGTTATGGTGCTAACCAAAAAATTGGGGATTCTAATTCACTAGCCATTCTACAGGAGAATGATGTCGCAGAGTGCTCTAATTAAAATATACATATATAGCCTCAGAAACTATGAGTTGAAATTAGTTGAACCACAGTGAAATTTAGTTTATTTGGGGGGATATCTTCTTCCTGTTTGTTTTCCAAATGAGGATACCATAGGGAATCTCTGAAGTTGAAGGAGGTAGGAAGAATGTGCTAACTTTATCCTAATCTAATCTAATCTTGTGACTTTGAACATCAGTCAAGGAAGACATCTTCACAAATCTTCTCCCTCCCACCAGCGGCTGTCTCTTCCTGACACTTAAGGTAAATTTTCAGTTTGCCAACAACCACAGTGTCGGATTCATCACATTGCCTCAAAGACTCAGCACCATCCAGTCAGTGTCTCTGCGTCAGAAATCCAAGTCTCAGCTCCATGGATCCCCATTGAATTTTTAATATTTCTATCAGTTTTATTTGTTTCCTAACCATAGATTGAGAAGGTTGATTTTTGGATGAATCATGTCCATAGTGTTTTAGTTAGTCACAATGGAGCAACTCATGGACACCCCACTTGGTTAAGGACAGAAGTGTACTCTGTAGTGTTTTCAAGAAGGAATGTTAAGATTTCTTTTCAAGGCACCTCTGAATGGACTTGAATCACCAAATATTTCATTAGTGTCCCAGTGACATTAATCATTGTACCACCAATGCTTCTGGACTGTTTTTCGTAGTATCTAGCAGCAACAACAATTAACAATTCTTTATACCTAGTCAACAATTATTTATGATAACATTTTCTTTGAGCTGTGGTATTGGAGAAGAATATACTACGGACTGCTAAGAAAACAAAAATATTGATCCTGGAGAGGGTGAAACCAGGCTGTTCCTTGGAAGCAAGAATTCTGAAGCTTCATCTGACATACTTTGGGAGTGTTGCAAGGAGGGACCAGTCCCTGGAGAGGGATTTCATGCTTGGAAGGGTGGAGAGACAGCAAAAGAGAGGAAGACCATCGATGAGGTGGATTGATTCAGTGACTATGGTTATGATGGTAGATGTGTCAGAGACGTAAGTTTGGCACAAGATGGAGCAGTTTTCAAGGCTGTTGTTCGTAAGGTCATTATGAGTCGCAAGCAACTCAATGGCACATAACAACAGCAACAGCATCTTCTGCTTTGAAAGAACTGGTTTAGTTTCTGTCTCCCGAGTAGATATGGATTGTTGGGGGAGGAGGGTTGACTTTGGTTTTGTCTTTTTTTCATCAAGGAAAAAGACATGGTCACTTGTATTTCAGCCAGGTTTTGGAAAATCATTTGTGTTTTCCTAAGTCAAGAATACAAGTAGCAGGTACTCTCTAGTAAACATAAAAGTCTTGGGATGTGGAGAGCACACTGATGGAACCTACCAACTGTGACAGGATATAGTAAAAGGACATGAAGTCATCTCAACTTCAATTAGATTGTTATATCAATAGACTTGGAGTTTATTATCTGGGAAATGAACTATCATAGCTACTTGAGGAGGAGAGAGAAACATTTCAATTTTTAGATCATTATCAAGAAGCTGATTTAGATTAGCACCATGGAACTAAGAAATAGATCAGTAGGAGGATCCTTCATTTTGAATTGGAATTGCTGGAATGATGAGATTGAATAAAAACACTTTATTAAGAGTGATGCTGTCGCTGATTCTATTATAGCCTTGGAAAAAAGACATCATTCTAGGAAAAGAAAAGGGTCAGTGAAAGAGAGGAAGGCCAAGTCAGATTGACACAGTGATTGTAACAATGAGCTTATTGGAGCTCTCCAAGATATCACAACATAATGCAAAATTCATACTTGTTGCTCCTAGAGTCACTATGAATTGTATCGATTCTATGGCACCTAATAATAATAATGAACAACTGGGTGCACTATGGCCTGGGTTTAGTCTCTATCAACCTTCATTTAGTTGGATTATTACAGTGAGTGAAATGATGAGCTTGAGAATAGCAGAGATTGTAAGGAGGATGAGTTAACATGGGTGGAGATCTACTGCATGACCCTTAAATACCACATACACTGATCTTGTACTCATGTGTTTTAGTAGGTAAGTAAATGGTTGCCCATCTCAGCCATCAGATGACTTATTTCAGAAAATGGGGGGGGTTTTCTGAAGACTAGTGCCCTTAGCCTTAGGGAAATTGTGTAGCTAACTATGCTTATTCAATCTGTATGCTGATCATATAATCAGAGAGTTGGTATTAGGATTGGAGGAAGTTTGACTAATAACTGTGGTATGCAGATGGTACAACCTTTTTTTCTGAAAGAGAAGATTTTAAACAATTACCAATAAAAATCAATGGCTGTAGTCTTCAGTATGGATTGCCCCACAGTATAAACAAAACAGAAATCTTCACAATTCTACTGATGAGTAACATCATGATGCAGGTAAAAAGATGGAATTTGTCATTGGCAAGCATTTAATTCCATTTGAATGCACAATCAATGCCCTTGGAAACGGCAGTCAAGAAATCAAATGGCATATTTCATTGGGCAAATCTGTTGCTATAGACTTCTTGAAAGATTTCACTTGGAGAACTAAGGTGTGTCTGGCTCAGGTTATAATGTTACCAACCTCTTGATTTCTATGTGAAAACTAGACAATGAAAAAGGAAGGCTATTGTGCAAGTGCTGCGTTTGAATTATGGTGTTGTCAGAGATTAATGAATACTCTGTGGACTGCCTGAAGAAGGAATAAACAGCTCTGTCTTTGAAGAAGTAGAGGGAAAATGCTTTGATCATGTCAGGAGGCACAGGCCCCTGGAGAAGTACAACATGCTTGGTAAAGTAGAAGGCTATAAAAAAAAAAAGAAAGACTCACAATGAGATGGACGGACACATGACAATGAGATGGATTGACTGTAACCATGGGTACAAGCACATTAGAGATTGTGCCGGTGGTGCCTGACTGAATAGTGTTTCTTTCTGTTGCACATAGGGTTGATATGAGTTAGAATTTATTTATTTACAATAAAAATTATTTTAATGAAAGTTTACAGAAACATATTTTCATTCATTCATTGTTGCACATTTTCCCCCTCCTTCTCCCTTAGACCTTTCTAATGCACCTCTTGCCCCAAATTGCTAATTGTCATGCACACCCATGTTTATCGCGGCTTTGTTCACAAAAGCAAAGAGTTGGAAACAACCCAAGTGCCCATCAACAAACGAATGGCTAGAGAAGCTGTGGTATATTCGCACAATGGAATACTACGCTGCATTGAAAAACAAGGAACTCAAGCAATATTACTCAAAATAGGTGACCATGGAGGACATTGCGCTGAGTGAAATATCTTAGTGGCAAAAAAACAAATACTGCATAGTGTCACTGTTGTAGATTGGGACTGACATCAGAGTTGGATTAAGACTAAGAAAAACAGCATAAATTATGTATACCACATTGAAACAGATGAGGGATAGAACAGTTTAAAAGTGGTATATGATAGCATATTGCGGTTATCACTAGAGTTCAGAATTAACGTTGCATAGTGGAGTGTACTTGGGGCGATGGGGAGGGGGACGGCAGGGGGCTTGTATACCAATGAAGGAATTTTTCTTTTACTTTTCAAAGAGAGGAGCAAACTGGGGTGGAGGTAGGGATGGGCAGGGAAAAAAGTGCAACAATGAATGAATGGAAATCCAACATCTCTGTTAATGTTCATTAAAATTAATAAAATAATTTTTTAAAAATTGTTAATTGTCAAACATATAATGCCTAATAATTCCTTTCAAACATCTTTCTCCACATCTGTTGAAGTGCAGTGTTCATTATCTATCCACTCTTTTCCTGTTTTCATCCTTGCCCCCTGTGTCAATCTTATTTTGTAGCAGCAAAGTTATACAGTATTTGCCCTTTTGTAACTGAGATGTTTTACTCTGCATAGTGAATTTGAGGCTTCAAAGCTGCATAATATCCCATTGTATGGATGGGCCACAGTGTTTTTATCCATTAGCTTGTTGATGGGCTGTCCGGCTGCTTTCATTTCCCTATTGTGAATAACACAGCAATAAACATAGGTATGCACGGCAAAAAACAAGGCCCCAGGAGTTGACTGCATACCAATTGATCAATTTCAACAAACAGACACTGCCCTGGATGTGCTCACTAAGTTATGCCAAGAAATCTGGAGGACAGACAGCTGGCCAACTGACTGGAAGAGATGGATATTTGTTCCCATTCCCAAGAAAGGTGACCCAACAGAGTGTGGAAATTATCGAACAATGTCATTGATATCACATGCAAACAAGATTCTGCTGAAAATTATCCAAAAACGCTTGGAACAATATGCCAACAGAGAACTGCCAAATGTGCAGGCTGGATTTAGAAGAGGTCATGGAACTAGGGATACTACAGCTAAGGTTAGATGGATTTTGGCAGAAAGCAGAGAATACCAGAAAAATGTCTATCTGTGCTTCATTGACTATGCAAAGGCTTTTGACTGTGTGGATCACAACAAACTATGGTTGACTCTGAGAAGAATGGAAATACCAGAACATTTGACTGTGCTAATGTGAAACCTGTACTTGAACCAAGAGGCAGTTGTCAGAAGAGAGCAGGGAGACACTGGATGGTTCAAAATCAAGAAATGGGTCTGTCAGGGATGTACTTTGTCTCCATACCTTTTCAATCT
>NW_006399875.1:2157174-2159242 GCF_000299155.1 Elephantulus edwardii
ATATATTCCCAGTAGTGGGATAGCTGGGTCAAATTGCATCTCTATTTCCAACTTTTTGAGAAAGTATCAGACGACCTTTCACAGTGGTTTTACAATTTTATATTCCCAGCAGCAGTGAATGAGAATTTTAATCTCTCCAAAATCTCACCAGCATTTGTTGTTTGCTGCCTTGTTGAAATTTACTGTTGTTTTTGAGTGGAATTGATTTAATGATTTGATGACATAGAACTGTAAGTCAGGAATCATGGTGAAAAGGTAAGTACATTCATTTACGGAGCTCTTGAGGAAGTCTTCTCCCTGCCCTTTGATAGACTCACTCCTCCTTCCTCATTTCACATAGTAACTTATTGTTACTGTGTGCTGTCAAGTCAGAACCACCATATAGTGACCCTCTAGCAGGTTTTCAGAGGCAGTGAGTTATACTAGAGGAGATTGCCCGTCTTTCCCCTACAGAGCATCTAGTGTATTTGAATCATGTTCAAACTCCTTAGAATTACGTCAAACAGAGCTTGTGGGCTCTCTCCCTCCTTCCCTCTCTCAGTCCCTACCTCCTCCTCCTCCTCCTCCTCCTCCTCCTCCTTCTTCTTCTTCTCTCTCTCTCTCTCTCTCGCCTTGGAGTCGGAACCAACCCATAGCTGACCCTCTGGCAGGTTTTCAGAGGCAGGTAATCACACAGAGGCGATTGCTCATCCTTCTCCTGCAGATTCGAACTGCATTCCTTTGGGATTGCAGCACAGGTCTTACCACCAGGCCACCAGAATAAGAATTGGAAAAACTACTGAAGTACCAAGGAAAACCACTACTTTCAGGGCTGTGCTTCTTCTATTTTAAAACTATTTCATGAAATTCCTTGTTAAAAGAACACATGAACACGTGTCCATTTCCGTCACATTCAGTATGTTCCCGATGTCCAGAATCTACCATTTTGAAAAATTATTGGTTGAATGTGCCTGCTATTTAAAGTATTGATCTAGAGAAAAGTCTGTTCATGCAAACGGCTAAATGCCTGACTCTTAGCTGGAAGATTGGCAGTTTCAACCCTTCCAGAATTATCTCAGAAGGTAGTCCTTACGGTCTATTTCCAGAAAGACAGTCTTGAAAACTCTCTGGAGCAGTTCTGCTCTGCATTCCTGGCATTATCATGGGTCAGAGTCAACTCATAGACAATTCACAATAACAAGTTCAACAGAAACCACAAAAATACATGAAACATGATGTGATTGCAGGAATGTGAGAAGCACAATTATATGAATTTTGTATGTCAACAAATAAAAATTTTTAAAAAAATAAGAAAGGAAAAGCAAAAAAAAAATGAGAGTGGAAAATAATGCTGTCAACCAAGGGTAATTACCATTATTATAATTCTTATAATTATTAATAGTGATGGAAATCATTTACTTTCAAGCCTTTTCTTGGCATCAACCATTCAGGTCATAACACAAAGATTGCGTTATTAGTTTCATCACCAGGGAAAACAAATACAGTGGGTATGAAGTCGAAGAGCAGTCCCGCTGTGTTATATTACAAACTCCTGATTGACATGTGCAGCAGGGATAATTCAATATCACAGGGGCTGGTGGAAGCTTTCATCTCAGTGATTTCCTTGCTAACTCCACACATGGATAATATATGCAAAATATACCATTGATTATCATCTGCCAGACAGTAAAGTAAATGTCAATTAATAACTTTTATCAACGCCTCTTGGCATCTTCACTTGAGGATAAACTGTGCATGCTTTCTACAGTTGCTTTGCTTTTATCTGTAGAGGCAAATTAGGTAAATAGGACACGCTTCTGTTTCCTCGGCAGGTGGGTAGTTTAGAGGCTCATCAAGCCTTAGTCAATTTTTGTTCAGTTTATGTTGTTGTTGTTATGTGCTGTCGAGTCACTTGGGACTCATAGCGACCCTGTGTACAACAGCCCTAAACTCTGCTCTGTCCTGTGCCAATCACACTGCCTCTGACACACCCATCCCTATTACCGCAGTCACCGAATCAATCCACCTCTTAGAGGGCCTTCCCCTCCTGCGCTGTCCTTCCACCTCGCAAGCGCAGGCTTTCCTTACA
>NW_006399875.1:2160126-2161309 GCF_000299155.1 Elephantulus edwardii
CATCTAACATTCGCTACAATAACCCTAGTAGCACAACCCATTCTAAACCCAGCCTGGGGAGAACTGCCAGAAGTTCAGTTTATACCCAACTTAATTATGTCACTATGTAAAGCGTTTGTGTATGTAAGTAGTTAAATAAGAGAAGCTTGACTAAAACACTGTTTTTCCCTCCAGGGAGATGTATTTTTGGAAACTTATATTTATTACATATTGAATGTTGTTGTTGTTAGGTGCCATCAAGTTGAGTATGACTCATAGTGACCCTATGAACAAAAGATCTGGAACCTGTTCTATCCTGCACCATCCTCACACTTCCTGACACCAAGAGCCCATTGCAGCAGTTACTGTGTCAATCCACCTGGTTGATAGTCTTTCAGTCTTACTGTCCTCCACTGACCCTCCAACCTTTCCAGTACTGTGTCCTTCTCCATGGAATAGGCCCTCCAAGCAACATGCCCAAAGTGTGTATAGTGAAGCCTCATCATTCTTGCCTCCAAGGAACACTCTGGCTGCACCGTCTCCAAGACCTCATTCTCTTGCATGGGATGTTCAGTGCTCTTGTCCAATACCATAGCTCAAAGGCAATTCTATCATCCTTGTTCATCGTCTATCTCTCAGATGCATAGCAAGTAATCAGAAAGATCATGGCCTGAATCACACACGTCTTAGTCCTCAAACTGATATCATTATTCCTCAATAATTTGAGATATCCCTAACTACAGATTTTTCCCAGTGCAATGAGTTTCCCCATTTCCTGACTACTGGTACCAAGGGAGTTAATTGTGAACTCAAATAAGATACAGCTGTTGACAATTTCAGTCTCCTCTCCTTCCATCATGACACTGAATTTTGGTCAAAAATATATTTATCAATATGTAATAACCAATATTGGTTATATGGTAAGCATATCTATGTTGTCATAACATGTCATCAGCCTCAATATATGCTGGTTAGCATACAAAATTCATATACAACACTTATTACTTGCTGTTCTATTAAACCTTGCCACTGTTACTGGACTGAGATGGAATCTCATTGTGGTTCTAATTTACATCTCTCATACTATCGGTGATTTGGAGCATTTCTTCATGTGTCTTTTTGCCATTAGAATATCTTCCTCCGTCAAAATTCTATCCATATCTTTGGCCCATTTTATAATTGGGTTATCAGTCTTTTTCTTGTG
>NW_006399875.1:2164554-2170628 GCF_000299155.1 Elephantulus edwardii
ATTGATGCCTTTGAGCTGTGGTGCTGGAGAAGAGTATTGAATGCACCATGGAATACTAGGAAACAAACAGATTCATTCTGGAAAGAGTTAAACCAGGTGGCTCCTTGGAGGCAAGGATTCTGAGGCTCTGTCTAACATCCTTTGGACATGTAAGGAGAGACCCATTCTTGGAGAGGGACATCAAGCTTGGGAGGGTCTAGGGACAGGGCAGAAAGGGAAGAACCCCTAAAAGGTGGGGTAATTGGGGTGGGTGTGTCAAAGGCAGTGTGATTGACACAGGAGAAAGCAGAGTTTAGGGCTGTTGTACATAGGGTTGCTATGAGGCTCAAGTGACTCTATGGCACATAACAACAACAACATTGCAAATGGTATTCCTTATCTAGTTTCCTTTTCTTCATCTGCTTTGTTATTGTAGAGAAATTCCACTGATTTTTTTTATAATTATCTTGTATCCTGCCTCTCTACTAAATTGGTTTACTATGTCTAAGAGGTTTTTTTCTTGAGTCTTTGCAGTTTTCTATGTACACTATCATATTGCCTGCATATAATGGCCATTTTACCACCTCTTTGCCAGTTTACATGCCTCATATTTATTTTTTTTGTCGTATTTATTATAGAAAAAAAAACTTTCAGCACAGTATTTAATTGCTGTTGTTAGGTGTTATCGAGTCAAGTATGACTCAGAGTGAACCTATGCACAATAGATCTGGGTCCTGTTCTATCACGTGCCATCCTCACACTTTCTGACACAGTCACTGTGTCAATCTACCTGATCAAGGTCTCCCCCTTTTTTGCCGACCTTCCACTCTTCCCAGCATTATGTACCCTGGATGGTCAAGAGAAGAAACAGATCTATCTTGGAGAGGGTGCCTCAGGAGTGCTCACCCCTTTTAATGATTATTATTAATTATTATTTGTAATAATTTTAATGAAAATTTATAGAGACTTTGACTTTCCATTCACTCATTGTTACACTTTTCTCCCTGCCCATCCCTCTCCCTCAGTTCTCTCTTCTCTTTGAAAAGTAAAAGAAAAATTCTCTCATTGTTATACAATCTGTACCCCCAAGTCAACTTCATTATGCAGCCATCGTTCTGGACTCCTGTCATAACAATAATATCTAATCACATATCACTTTTAAATAGTTCTCTCCCTCATCTGTTTAAATGCAGTGCTCTTTGTAATCAAGAATGATGATATTTCGCTTCACACACTTAGGGCATGTTGCTAGGAGGGGCTATTCATTGGAGAGAGACAATATTGACTAAGAGTGATCAAAATGGAAATGCTTGCATAGTCCCTGTTTGCAGTGGGAACACCTTTGAGCATGGGGTTAGTTCTTGGTTTTGCACATATACTCTTCCCTATGTTGAGGCTATTACCTTCTATTCCTATTTTCCTGAGTGCTTTGATCAGAAAGGGGTATTCTTGACCTTCTGGCAGGTTTTCAGAGGCAGTTATCGCACAAGAGAAATTTCCCCATCCTTCTCTCTTGGAGCAGCTGGTGGACTTGAACCTCATGCCTTTGGATTGCAGCACAATTTCTTTACACTAGGCTACCAGAGCCCCCTATGGTTGTGTTAATGTGATGAATTATTGTTTTTCTTATGCTGAACTATCCTTGCAAATCTTTAAGAATCCCACTTGGTCATGATGGATGATTATTATTTTTTTATGTGCTGTTAGATTCTATTGGCCAGAAATTTGTTAAAGTTTTTTTCATCTATGTTCATGAGAGATAACGGTCTCTAGTTTGCTTTTTTTGTAATATATTTGCCTGGATTTTGTGTAAGAGATATGATTGCTTCACAGAATGACTCTAGATATTTTCCTTCTTTTTCTATTTTTTTTTTAAATAATTTAAGTGGAGTTGGTGATAGTTTGTCTCCGAATGTTTGATCAAATTCAGCTGTGAAGTCAGTTAGGCCAGGCCTTTTTGAGGGGTGTCTTTCTATGACCTGCTCATTTTATTCTTCTTTGATGGCTCTGTCTGTTCAAGTGCTCTAGTGATCATGTCAGTCGGGGTGGTACATAAGTATCAAAGAAGTCATTGATTTCCTCTAGGTTTTCAAATTATTTGGATTATAATTTTTCATAGTATTCTGATATTATCAATTTAATTTCACCTGCTTCTGTTGTGATTATTCCTTCAAAATTTCTTATTTGAGTTATTTGTGTCTTACCTTTCTTTCCTTTGGTTAAATTTGCCAGTGAGATTTCGTTTTTTTGCCCTTTCTAAGAACCAGCTCCTGGTCTTGTTGATTGTTTATTTTCTGTTTTCTATTTCATTGATTTCAGCTCTTGCACGTATAACTTTCTGTCTTCTAGAGACTGTGGGATTAGATTGTTGTTCCTTTTCCTATTTGATTGCAGTGTCGAGTTAGGTCATTAATTTTGCTTCTTCCTTTTTGTGTGTTTTGCATTTGCTATGAAAAGCCTCTGAAATGCCTTAGCTTCATTCCAGAGGTTTTGTCATATTATATTTTCATTATTAGTTTTGAGGAACTTTTTTTATATTTCACTTTTCGTTTAGCCTATAACCAAATCATGTTCTAACAGGGTGTTATTTAGCTTCCACATGTGTGATTTTGTCAGCTTTACCACCTTGTCCTTAATTCCTAGTTTTATGGCATTGTTATCTGAGAAAATACTTTGTAAATGTCAATGGTTTTGGAATCGTAGAGGCTTTCTTTCTGTCCTAATATCTGATCAATTCTCAAGAATGTACCATGTACACTTGAGAAGAAAAGAAATTAATTTTTGGGTGAGTGTAGGTGCTAGCTATTTGTCTGAGACCTGGACAGTGAATAAAAATAACAGAGAAAGAATTGACACCTTTGAGTTGTGGTGTTGGAGAAGAGCACTGAACATCCCAGGGACGGCCAAGACAATGAACAGATATGTCTTGGAGATGGTGCAGCCGGAGTGCTTTTTGGAGGCAGGAATGATGAGGCTTCACATTACATACTTTGGACACGTTGCTAGGAGGTGCTATTTTTTGGAGAAGGACAGGATTCTGGGAAGAGTAGAGGGTCAGCAGAGGAAAGGAAGGTCCTCTGTGTGGTGGGTTGACTGCTGAGATGGGCTTTCGTGTGTCAGGAAGTGAGGACTGTGCAGGACAGAAAGGGTTCAGATGTTTTGTTCATAGGGTCATTATGAGTCAGAACCTAAGAACAGCAACAACACCTACCATTAATACATCTACAATATCTATTCGGCTGATGGTATAGTTTAGATATCTTGCATGTTTGCTACGCTTCTTTATAGTCCACCTAGTGTTTGGTGAGATTGGCATGTTACACTTTCCAGCCTAGTGAGATGAGATAGATTGACATGGGAGATTTTGACTCAGACAGTCATATGATCTACTATGCCAGAGATGAAAAGATGAAGAAAAATAGGGTTCCTTTCATAGTTTCAAAGGTCATTTCTAGATCTTAAAATACAGTGTTATGAGTGACAGGATAATACCCATACACATACAAAGAAGTCCAGCAATACTACTATCATTCAAATATATGAACCAACAACCTCTTGTTGTGGAAAATATCATTGGAGAAGCTTAATAACAGCTGTGAAAACTAGGCCAGCTGCTGATTGTGGAATAGATCATCAACTACTCGTATGCAAGTTTAAACTAAAGCTAAAGAAGGTTAAATCAAATCCACAGCAATCAAAATTTGACCTTGACTCTATCCCATCTGAATTTCAAAACCATCTCAGGAACAGGTTTGAAATCTTGAACACTAATGAGTGAAGACAAGATGAGATGTGGGAGGATATCAAGACTATCATCTATGAAGAATGCAAAAGGTCATTACAAAGGCAGAAGACAGAAAAAAAGACCATGATGGTCATCAGAAAAAACTCTGAATATTGCATTAGCATGCTGAGAAGCCAAAACAAAGGGAAGAAATCAAGATGTTAAGGAGCTGAACAGAAGATTTCAAAGGGCAGTGCAGGAAGACAAAACAACTGTTATAATGAAATGTGTGAAGAGCTGGAGTCAGAAAATCAAAAGAGCCAAATTCACTTGGCATTCTTAAACTGAAAGAACTAAAGAACATATTTAAGTGTTGAGTTGCAATACTAAGGATGCTTTGAGCAGAATATTGAATAATCCACGAAGCATTAAAAGAAGATGGAAGGAGTATACAGAGTCACCGTACCAAAGGAAATTAGGCACAGAAGAATCTCATGAAACAATAAATAATCATGAGCCTTGATAAAGAAAAAAGTTTAAGCTGCTCTGAAGGAATTTGTAGAAGACAAGGTCCCAGAAATTGATGGCATACCAATTGACATGTTTCAATAGACACTGTACTGGACAGGCTCACCAAGTTGTGACAAGAACAAGTTGTGACCAACTTCCTGGCCAACTGACTGTAAGAGATGCATATTTGTTCTTATTCCAAAGAAAGGTGACCTGACCGAGTGCAGAAATTATCAAACAATATCATTAATATTCTATGCAAGCAAGATTCTGCTGAAAATTAGCTAAAAATAACTGGAACAACTGGAACAATGCATCAACAGACAACTGGCAGTTTGAGCAGGCTGGGTTTAGAAGAGGTCATGGTACTTGGCATATTTTAGTTAATGTTAGATGAATCTTGGCTGAAAGCAGGGAGTATCAAAGGACTGTCTATCTGTGTTTCATTGATTATGCAAACGTAGTTGACTGTGTGGATAACAACAAACTGTGACTAACTCTAAGAAGAATGGAAATCTCAGAACACTTGCTTGTGGTTATGTGAAACCTATACTTGGACCAAGAGCCAGTTTTCAGAACAAAGCAAGGAAACATGCATGGTTCAAAATCATGAAGTGCCTATGACAGTGATGTGTCATATCTCTTATACCTTTTCAATCTGTATACAAAATCGATCATCTGGGAGAATGGGCTCTATGAGACCAAATGTGGGATCAGAATTGGAGAAAGACTCATCAATACTTCTATTATTCTGATGATACAGTCTTGCACAAGAGAGAAAGACCCTCGATGAGATGGATTGATTCAGTGCTTGGGGTAATGGGGTTAGGTGCATCAGAGACAATAAGATTGGCACAGGATAGAGCAGGATTTAGAGCTGTTCCCTATGAGTTGCAGGTGACTCAATAGCACATAACAACAACAACAATTATTTTGCTTGGTGAAACTGAGAAGGGCTTGAGACATTTGATACTGGAGGTCAAGGACTGCAGCTTTAAATGTGAATTGAAGCTCAACACCAAGAAAAAAAAAATGTTCCTTACCCTGGGCCGACCGGCAGCATAATGATAGATGGTGAAAAGATTGATATCGCTAAAAGCTTCAGTTTGCTTGGCTCCACAAATGCTCTTGGTATCACCAGCTAGAAAATCAAAAGACAGATTGCATTGGGAAAGTGTGCTGTCAGGGACTTCTACAGACTACTGAAAAGCGACAATGTCAGTCTGGAAACTAAAGTATGTCTGATCCAGGCCGTAGTCTTCGCAATTATTTGCTATGTGTCAGAAAGCTGGACAATGAGTAGGGATGATAGAAGGAGAATCAATGTCTTTGAGTTGTGGTGCTGGAGAAGGGTATTTTATATGCCATGAACTGCTAGTAGAACAAACAGGTTCCTCCTGGAGAGGGTGAGGCCAGGCTGCTCCTTGGAAGAAAGGATATTGACATACTTAGGGCAGATTACAAGGAGAGACCAGTCCTTAGAGTGGGACATCATGCTTGGATGGCTGGAGGGACAGCTCAAGAGAGGAAGACGCTCGATAAGATGTATATGCTCAGTGACTAGGATAATGGGGGTAGATATGCCAAAGACAATAATGTTGGTTCAGGATAGAGCAGGATTCAGAGCTGTTGTACATAGAGTCACTATGTTGTTGTTGTTATGTGCCATCAAGTCGCTTGCGACTCATAGCGGCCCTATGTACAACAGCCCTAAACTCTGCTCTGTCCTGTGCCAATTGCACTGTCTCTGACATTCCCATCCTGATTATCCCAGTCACTGAATCAATCCACCTCATAGATGGCCTTCCCCTCCTGCGCTGTCCCTCCACTCTCCCAAGCATGATGTCCTTCTCCAAGAACC
>NW_006399875.1:2170943-2173277 GCF_000299155.1 Elephantulus edwardii
GAGACACCATTGCTCTTCAGTACTTTGGAGAGGTCCCTAACAGCAGACTTTCCCATAGCAATGCACCTTTTAATTTCTTGGCTGCTGGTGCCAAGAGTGTTGGCTGTGGAGCCAAGCAAACTAAAGCTGTGAACAATCTTAATCTCTTCACCATCCATCCTGGTGGTGTCACTATGAAGCACTATGAGACACAAGCAATTCACGGACACATAACAACAACCACTGCCACTATAATGATGCTATCTATTTCTTTCTTTTCCTTTTAAATTTTATTTTAATGAAAGTTTAAATAGACTTCGGATTTCCATTCATTTATTGTTGCACTTTTCTCCCTGCCCACCCCTCCCCTCCAATTTGCTTTTCTTTTTGAAAAGCAAAAGAAAAAATTATGTCATTGTTATTCAATCCATCCCGCCAAGTCCATTCCACTATACCATCTTTGTTCTGAACTCCTGTAATAACAATAACATCTAATCATATATCCCTTTTAAACAGTTCTATCTCTCATCTGTTTCAATGCAGAATACATTATTTGTCCCATCTTTCTCAGTCTCCGCCCAACCCCGATGTCAGTCCTCTTTTATAACAGTGGCAATATGCCATATTTGGTTTTTGGTGACTGTCTATTTATTTCTTAAAGTCTATTAACTATTGTTTTATGTGTTTTGCTGGTTTATTATTTGGTGCTGAGATGTTGACCAAGGTTATGTCTTCTTTGTTTATTGTGCCTTTAATTATTATTTAGTACCTTTCTTTACATTTTTTCATGGTTTTTGTCCTGAAGTATATTTTATCAAAGATTAATATTGTCACTCCAGCTTTCTTGAAGATGACATTTACTTGATATATGTCTCTTGTAGGCAACATACTGATGGGTTTTGTAATTTTTTTTTAAATTCATTCTGCAACTTTCTCTTTTCATTGGTGCATTTAAACGATTCACATTAAGTGTAGTTATCAACAGGTCAGGTTTTATTGATGGTCTTTTGCTGGTTTGTTTTATTTTCTTTCTTTCTGCTATTTCTGGTCACTATAGGCCATTCACTTTCTTTTGGTGTCTCTGTGTGAAAGAATTCCCTTTGAATTTCTTGTAGTTGTTGTTGTTGTTATGTGCGGTCAAGTCACTTGCGACTCATAGAGACCCTATGTACAACAGCTTTAAACTCTGCTCTGTCCTGTGCCAATCTCACTGCCTCTAACACACTCATCCCGATTACCCCAGTCAACGAATCAATCCACCTGCCAGAGGGCCTTCCCCTCCTACACCTGCCCTCCACCCTCCCAAGCATGATGTCCTTCTCCGAGGCCGGTCTCTCCTTACAACATGTCCAAAGTATGCTAGAAGGAGCCTCAGAATCCTTGCCTCCAAGGAGTCACCCGTTTAACCCTTTCCAGGATGAATCTGTTTGTTTTCCTAGCAATCCATTCTTTTTTTTTCTTTTCTTTAAATTTGTTATTCTGAATCTCTATTTGTGGTTCTTGAACGAATACTTTTTTATCCTTTATTTTTTTGGGGTCATATTTTTTATCTTTTTTTAATTGAGACTTTAGTTGAAGTTTATAGACAACTTGGATTACCATTCATTCATTGTTGCATATTCTCCTCCCTCCCCACCACTGCCTCAGTTTGCTTTTCTCTTTGGGAAAAAAATTAAAAAAAATTCTTTCGTTTTGTACAATTCCCCACTCCCACCCCAATCCACTTTATTATGTAGCTCTTACTATGGACTGTTGTCTTGCAAATAATATCTAGAATTTATAGGATACTTGAGCACCACAACAAGATAAAGGTACACAACCCAACTGAAAAATAGGCACAGGATATGAACAAACACTTCACCAAAGAAGACATTCAAATGGTGAGCAAACACATGAAGAAATGTTCAAAATTCCTAGCTCTAAGAGAGATCGAAATCAAATCTCACTATACAAAAATAACAAAACTTAACAGAATAGCAAACTACAAATGCTGGCGAGGTTGTGGAGAGACTGGAACCCTTATTCACTGTTGGTGGGAGTGTAAATGGTGCAACCGCTATGGAAAGCAGTATGGCACTTTCTAAAAAAGTTGGAAATAGAAATATTATTTGACCCAGCAATTCCACTACTGGGAATATGTTGCTGTTGTTGTTATGTGCTGTCGAGTTCCTTGTGACTTATAGTGACCCTATGTACAACAGCCCTAAACTCTGCTTTGTCCTATGCCAATCGCACTATCTCTGACTCACTCATCCCAATTACTCCAGTCACTGAATCAATCCACCTCATAGAGGGCCTTCCCCTCCTGCGCTGTCCCTCCACCCTACCAAGCATGATGTCCCTCTCCAAGGACCT
>NW_006399875.1:2176652-2184769 GCF_000299155.1 Elephantulus edwardii
TACATAGGGTCGCTATGAGTCGCAAACGACTCGACGGCACATAACAACAACAAACAACAACTCTAATTTTTACTCATTTCAGTTACTTCCTATGAATCTGTAAGTTGAATAATAAATAAGAATGATAGAAAAATTGATGCCTTTAAATGGTGGTGTTGGAGAAGGGTACTGATTATCCTATAGACTACCAGAAGGACCAATAATTTGGTGTTGGAAGAAGTTCAATCAGGGTGCTCCTTTGAAGCCTTGTCTCAAACAATTTGCTGTGCTTTCAGAAGGGGCCAGTAGTCGGAATATAACAACATACTGGTAAAGGTGGAAAGTCATAAAAAGAGAGGGAGAGACCTTCAACAAGATTTACTGACACAATAGCTATAACAGTTGATTCAAGTATATCAGAAGTCATGAGGGTTGTGTGGTACAAGACAACATTCAGATCTGTTTTTCATAGGGTCATCGTGTGTTGTAGTTTCATAGGGTCACTATGAGTTGTGGTTGATTTGATGTCACCTAACAACAACAAATGCTCACTGAATATCACTGACAAATAATAAAGCAAATATGTAAATGATTTCTACTCAGCATTTTACTATATTATATAAATTTAGTTTTTGGAATAATTTGACTACAAACCTATGGTATCTCTCTAGCCATATCCAGGCAGCTCTATAAAATTGAATATTAAAAATAATTAAGCTGCAGGATCCCAATGGAGAGTTTCAACAACAAGTTGGGAATCCCACTTGAATTTCTTTACAGATTGGTCATTATGCACTACAAAAAAGCAAGCAAGCATGCAAAGAAAATTTCAGCAAGGAACTTCCTAACACAGAATATGTGGTTAGGTGACATCAAGTTATTTTCAACTCTTAGTGACCTTAATTGAAACAGAGTGAAATAGGGTCTAGTCTTTCACCATCCTCACAATCTCCTCTATGCTTAAGCCTGTCATTGTAATTATTGTGTCTATCCAGCTCATTGAGTGTATTCTTTTTCCCTAACCTTCTACTTTACCAGACACGATTTTCTCCTCCTAGCCTAATCCCTTTTTAAAACATGTCCAAAGTCAGTAAGATGAGGGTTCACTTTTTTCACTCTTCTAAGGAGAGTTCTGTCTATCCCCCCAAGAGAAATTTGTTCATTCTTCTGATATTATGTTCATGTTAAGTTGTGTGCCAAGAATGTATCATTTCACCATATTTATTCAATCTACATACTGATCAAATTATCTGAGATCTAATCTATATGAGAAGAGCATGGTCTCAGGATTGGAAGAAGACTCATTAATAGCCCATGATAGACAGATTACTCAATGTGAAGAGTTGAAGCACTTATGGGGGAGAAAAAGTAAAGAATGAATATTTTAAAAAAACTTTCATGTTTGAAAAACTTAAAATTTCAATTGTTGGCCAGTACTGATCTTTTGGCTCCAGTTCTCTGTGTGTGATGCCAAGGGTACACAAAGTTCTGTCTTAAGTAGGGTTATGAAACCGATTCAATGGCTGTTGCTGGACAAATATTTATTGAGCAGCTATCAAGACCAAGAAGCAGAGCTAGACTTTGAAGCTGACATTTAGAGAGCTCCTCACGTTGAACATGAAATCAAGGAAACTTGCTTATTGACATGGAGAGTGTTGTGGATCTTCTGAGATATGATTCAACAGGTGTTATGCTTTGTGTGAAGTGTTTGATCAATAAAGAGCTCTTAGGCAGAGGAACGATTTTGTAAATGCATCTGAGGACAGTCAGCCTTCTATATTGCTTCTCAAGAAGGTTATGATGAGTTCTGGTTCTCTGTTTCACAGTTCTAGAAACCCAGGGATGTCAAACCTCTGGTTCACTGGAGACTGATACGTCCAGTCTATCCCGCTCACACTTGCTCCTGAGTACTGCTTGAGTTCAATTCTCAGCATGCTCCTTGCATTCTTCATTATTTCATTTGGGTGGGAAGACTTTATACAAGTTTCCTGAGAGTACTGTAACAAAATACCACCAATCTGTTGCTTTTAAAGAAACAAGAAATGGACTCCTTTTCATGTGTGGAGACTGGAAATACAAAATCAAGGTGCAGCAGGCTTCCTTTTGAAGCCTACAGAAGACAATACCCCACGTTAATATGAATTTAATACTCTTGATATTTCTGTGACTGCACCCCTCTAATATCTGCTTCTCTGGTCACATGGCCTTATAGTCTACATCTTACAGGGACATTTGGCTTTTGATCTGGGACCCAGTCAGGTATTCATTACAGTCTGGATTTCAGAAACATTGAAAATTGGCTTTTCTATAAATTTCAATGGCCACTATTGAGGGCATGGTCTCCAGCTTCCTTAACTGTAGACACATGATCTCGCAAATCATCAACACCTGTGGGACTAATATAAGAGAGCACTTTTCACATTGTGAAAGGTGATGGTAGAGAGAAGGTGAAGAGTCTATGGTACTGTTTTGAAGAGACAGTGGCAACGTGTAACCAAAGGAACTTAGGAGATGAAGCCACAGTTAAAGGTGTTGCTTGCTGGATGATTGAAGTAAAAGCTGACTTGTAACTTCTCTGAGATAAAGTTTGCTGGAAATTTGAGGACACTTGAAGTCCATTTGTGCTGCTGGACTAAGCCAAATTTTCCTTGTTGATTTAGACGCTGTCTGGACTAATCGAGGAATTTTGTTTTGTTGTTTATTTGAGTTGAGACTGTTGGACTAAACCCTCGACTTGCATTGTGTGATTTTCTTTGTTTCTCCTACTCCCCAAACTATTTTTGTAAAATATCCCACAGCTATGAGTAAAGTCTGTGTGTAAGTCAAGTTGCAAAAAACATTGGGCCAAATGGTTAATAGAAATAGGTGCAGGACTGTGAATGGCACGTCTGATTATGAAGCTATTTTTTGTACTACGGATATTATAGATCATTTGCTCAGCCTACATATTGACTGGGTATGGAGAGAGAATACAACCCTGACACACTCTCTTCCCAATTCCAAACCAATAATTGCTCCCCTGCTCTGTTCACACAACAGCGTCCTGGTGCTCCGGGATTCCCAGTCTTCTCAATGCCAGCCTCAACTTGTCATGATGCACACAGTCAAATGTCTTTGCATAGTCAATACATTACAGACATACATTCTTCTGGTATTCCTTACTTTCAACAAGGATCTATCTGACATCAGCAATGACATCTCTGGTGCCAAGGCCTTTTTAAAATCCTGTTTGAAATTCTGGACATTTCTTATCTATGTACTGTTCCAACCATTTTTGAGTGATCCTCAGCAGTAGGAGTATGGCATCAAGATTGGAGCGAGACTCATCAATAACCTGCATTATGCAGATGACACTACCTTGTTTGCTGAAAATGAGTTGGGCTTGAAGCATTTCTTGAAGAAGATCAAGGAATTGAGCCTTCAGTATGGATTACATCTCAATGCCAGGAAAACAAAGATTCTTACCACTGGACTAATAGACAGTGAGTGACATGTTGGATGGAGAGCAGATTGAAACTGTCAAAGAGTTTCATCTTGCTTGGGTCCACAATTAACACCCCTGGTACCAGCAGTCAGGAAATAAGGAGACACATAGCACTAGGAAAATCTGCACTTAGGGACCTTTCCGAAGTATTAAGGAGTAGTGATGTTAGTCTAAAGATGAAGGTGTGTCTGATTCAGGTCATGGTCCTTTTGGATTACTAGCTATGCAGTTGAGAGGTGGAAAAATGAATAAGGAATACAGAAAAATAATTGATGCCTTTGAGCTGGGGTGTTGGGAACAGCACTGAATATCCCATTTATGGCCAAGAGAATGAACAGATATGTCTTGGAGAAGTTGCATGCAGAGTCCTCTTTGGAGGCAAGAGTGATGAGGCTTTGGCTCATATAGAGAAGGACATAACGCTGGGAAGGATCGAGGTTCAGTGAAGGAGAGGAAGACTTTCAACTAGGTGTATTGACATGGTGATTGTTGCAATGGGCTCTTGTGTGTCAGGAAGTGTGAGGATGGCACAGGATAGAACAAGGTTCAGATCTTTTGATCATGAGTTGTGGTTGACTCAACAGTGCTTAACAACAACAACAAAAATAACTTGGATATTATCAAAGGAGATAGTTCCTCTGTTTGAAGCAGATAGAAGTCAGACTTGATGACCTCTATATTTCATCTGCTCCTTTTACATTCAGGAAAACCCATTCCAAGGGAGCTCTTGTGGCCTTGTGGCAAGAAGCTGCCTGCAATCCCAGGAAAACCTATTTCAGAGATTATCAGCTTAATGCCATCTAAAAAGAATCCTTTTTTCCCCTAAGAAGGTGATCTTTTGGGGTTAGTAAATAAGTATTTATCAAGATACTATATAGTATTTTCAATTGCTTTGTATATATGCTCAAGTTAGAAAACGAATAAGGAAGAGTGAAGAAGAACTGATGACTTTGAATTACGATGTTCTCAAAAAGCATTACCAGAGATTGTTAAAAGAACAACCGAATCTGTTTTGGGGGAAAGTGCAACAAAGGTGTTCCTTAGATTCAGTGATAGTGAAACTTAGTCTCACATTTATTTGGATATGTTGTCAGGAAGTACCAGTCCATAAAAAAATACATCATGATGGCAAAAGTACAGGGTCACTGAAAAAGAGATAGACTGGCGCGGTGGTTAAAACAGTGGGTTTGAGCATGGCTGACATGAGGAAGATGCAGGATCTGAGAGGGTAAGATTTTAGTCTGTTATTTATAGGATCACTATGAGTCATTATGAGCTTGATAGCACATTACCACCATCTACTCCCCTGTAGAGCTTGATTCTTGCTTCTCTCGAGTCTCAAAGGAGAGATTTCTTGCACAGAATGTACAGTGAATGGGCGTATACAGAGAGTTTCCCTGTCCCCAACCATCATCCATGGAAATGGCAGCTTGGGGCCATCTTGGGGGAAGGAGAGGGTGAGAACACCAGGTGGTTCCTGAGGTGGCCCTTAATAACACATCTAAGGAGGTCTCTGAAATATGACAGAAATTCAGTCATATCTGAGCAAGAATAGTGGGGCAAGGCAAGTAAAATCCTGAGACCAGAGTACCTGGAAGCCTTTTCCCTTCTGTCATGTACTGGCTATGTTTCATAATTTTACAACCTGCCTCAAACTCTGCACTTCCCCTTATTATCTTCTTATAAATACTGTAGTATACTGATGAGTTGGAAAAGAGTTATCTTGTAATGCTTTGTAAACTTTAATAAACGTCTATAGAATTTAATCGCATACTCTTTGCACGTGATCCTAGACTTCCATGTCCAGACTGTTGAACTCGAAAGACACATTATAAGAATGCAGTCTGAAACACCACTGATTAAATTAAAGATGGTGAAACTGCCAGATTTTAATGTCGTTTAATTAAAGCTACCCTCATTAAGGCCACAAGAGGAAAGTGGAGCCCTTTCAAAGCTTACTTCAATTACTGTTGCCAAGTACTAGCTTCTTAAATTCTCTACAGTTAATTACACTCTGAGTTGGCAGAGCTGCTTTTATCCAGGACTTCTCCAGTTGCTTGCCATCTCCTATTAAGCAAGGTGTTGGATGGAGGTAGGAGTCAGGCCCACTGGGTGACAGATATCTAAATCGAAGTGGCATAAGCAAGGCTAGACATTGACAGCTGTAATAAAGAAATGCGGAGGTGAGATGATCTGCCGCCTTCTGCAGCTGCAGAAACAGTTGGATCCAGACACCCCAAGGAATTGTGGGTAACTCGCTCCTAACCCACAACTGCCCGCCCCTTCCCCAATTAACAACCTTCAAAGTCAAGGCTATTCATCATCTAATATTGCCTTGAAAGTCAAACAAACACAAACATTGCTGTTCTGTTGATTTCAACTCATGGAGATTCCGTGTGTGCAAAGTAGAACTTTTCCTCACGGTTTGCAAAGCTGTGACCTGTTTGGCAGGAGATTCCCAGGACTTTCTTTGGAGGCATCTCTGTATAGGTTCAAGCTTTCAAGTTTGGAAGAGTTGCCAGATATTTACCTTTGGGAGCTATGTACTTCACTGAAGTCAATGAGTCTTCATCCAGTTCTAAAATCATATTCCTCCTTATCAAGTCCAGGCGCCTGAATGATCTGTTCTGTATACAGACTAAAAGGTTATGGAGACAGGACACCTCTGACATACTTTTTTCTCATTTTGAACCATGAAGTCTTTCCTTGCTCTGTTCTATTGTTTCCTGATCTAAGTATAGGTTTCACATTAACACAATCAGGTGTTCTGGCATTCCTATTCTTTCAATGTTAGCCATAAATTGTTGTGATCCATGTAGTAAATACCTTTGCATAGTCAATGAAATACAGATAGACATTACTCTGTATTTTCTCCTTTCAGCCAAGATCCATCTGATATTGGCTATGATGTCCCTAGTGTCACGGCCTCTTCTAAACCCAACTTGTGGTTCTGATAGTTCTCTGTTAGTATATTTTTCCAATCATTTATGGGTAATCTTCAGCATAATTTTCCTTGTGTGTGATATTAGTGATAATTGTTTACTAAATTCCACACAAAGTTGAATCTCCTTTTTTTAGAATAGGGAGCAATATATATTTTTCCAAGTTGGTTGTCCAGGTGGTTGTCCTCCTGATTTCTTGGCGTAATGTGGTGAGCATATCCAGGGAAGCATCTGTTTGCTGAAATATGTGAAATGGTATTCTATCAATTCCTGGGGTCTTGTTTTAGTCAATTCCTTCAGACCAGCTTGAACTTCTTCCTTCATTACCAATGCCTTTTTATCGTGTATTGTTTGGTGAAATTCTTCTGTATCAAATATATATATTTTTTCTCTTTTAATGAAAGTTTACAGAAAAATTGGATTTTCATTCATTCATTATTGTACATTTTTCTCCATACTCCATCTCATTCACTTAAAGAAATTCATTCATTGTCGCATAGTATCTTCCCTTCTCTCCACCTCTCCTGCAGTCCACTTTGGTATACACCTCTTATCCTGAACTGTTGTCATACAAATAATGCCAAATTATATATTTCTTTTAACTAGTTCTTTCTTTCATCTATTCCAATGCGGTGTTCATTATTTATCTCCTCTTTTCTTTGTTTCCCACCAACTTCCAAAGCAGTCTTGTTTTATAACCTTGGTGTTATGCAGTATTTACCTTTTGGTGACTGAGATATTTCATGCAGCATAATGTCTCCAGGGTCACCCATGTTGTGTACTATCTTATTAATTCCTTGCTTTTCAATGCAGCGTAGTATTCCATTGGGTGAATATACCACAGATTCTCTATCAATACTTTTGTTGATGGGCACTTTGGTGGCTTCCATCTTTTTGCTATTCTGAATAACACAGCAAGCAATAAGCATGAGTCTGCAGCTCTGGTTTCTTTAGGGTATGTTCATAGTAGTGGCATTTCTGGGACAAATGGTGTTTCTATTTCCAAACTTGTGAGAAAGTGCCATACTGCCTTCCATAGTGGTTGCACCATTTTACACTCTCACCAGCAATAAAGAAGGGTTCCAATCTCTCCACAACCTTGGCAAAATTTTTTTGTTCCTTTGTTGAACTTTGCTATTGTTTCTTGGGTGAGATGATGTCTCATGTGTGTTTTGGTTTGCATCTCTCTGAGAACTAAGAATTTTGAATATTCATGTGTTTGCATTCTAAATGTCTTTTTTTCCTTTTTGTTAAGTGTCTGTTCATATCCTGTGCCAATGTAGCAATTGGGTTCATGACTTTTTTCTTGTTGAGGTGCTCAAGTACTCTATAAATATTAGAAATGAGTCTCATATCAGATGTGTCATTGTTGTTGTTGTTATGTGCCCTCAAGTCTTTTGCAACTCATAGAGACCCTATGTACAACAGCCCTAAACCCTGCTCTATCCTGTGTCAACCGCATTGCCTCTGACACACCCATTACAATTACCCCAGTCACTGACTCAATCTACCTCATAGAGGGTCTTCCCCTCCTCCACTGTCCCTCTACCCGACCAAGCATGATATCCCTCTCCAAGGACCTGTCTCTCCTTACAACATGTCCAAAGTATGTCCAACAAAGCTCCAGAATCCTGGCCTCCAAGGAATAGCCTCGTTTAAGCATCTCCAGGATGAATCTGATTGTTTTCTTGGCAGTCCATGGTACATCCAAT
>NW_006399875.1:2185239-2185976 GCF_000299155.1 Elephantulus edwardii
TCCACCAATCCTAACGCCACGCTTCTCCTCATAGAGGCCAGCCTCTCGGATAATCTGCTCTGCATACAGGTTGAAAAGGTATGGAGATAGGACACGTCCCAGGCGTATACACGTCTCAATTTTGAAGCAGGCAGTGTTGCCCTGCTCTGTTCTGACGACTGCCTCTTGGTCCAAGTATGGGTTTCACATTAGCATGACTAAATGTTCTGGTATTACATTCTTCTCAAAGTCAGCCACAGTTTGTTGTGATCCACACAGTCAAATGCCTTTGCATAATCAATGAAACACAGACATTCTTCTGGTATTCTCCGCTTTCAGCCAAGATCCATCTAACATCAGCTACGATATCCCTAGTACCACAACCCCTTCTAAACCCAGGCTGAACTTCTGACAGTTCTCTGCTGATGTACCGTTTCAGTCATTTTTGGATAATCTTCAGTAGAATCTTGCTTGCATGTGAAATCAATGATATTGTTCTGAAGTTTCCACATTCAATTGGGTCACCCTTCTTTACCAAATATTTTTCACAGTCTGTGGGTTCCCTTTTTACCCAATAGGAATTTTTTGATGTGCAAAGGGATTTGATTCTTAAAAGTTCCCATTCATCGATTTTATTCTTTCCTGATTGTAGGCAATCAAATGCTGTTGTTGTTGTTATGTGCCGTCGAGTCGTTTGCGACTCATAGCGACCCTATGCACAACAGCCCTAAATCCTGCTCTATCCTGCACCAACCACA
>NW_006399875.1:2206105-2225431 GCF_000299155.1 Elephantulus edwardii
GTCAGAAGAAACTCTGAAGATTGCACTGGAGCATAGAGAAGCCAAAGCACAAGGAAGAATTCAAGATACTAAAGAGCTGAACAGAAGATTTCAAACGGCAACACGGGATGACAAAGCAAACTATTACAATGAAATGTGCAAGGAGCTAGAGTTGGAAAATCAAAAGGGCCAAACTCGTTCAGTATTTCTTAAGCTCAAGGAACTAAAGAACAAATTCAAACCTCGAGTTGCCATAATCAAGGATGCTTTAGGCAGAATATTAACTGATCCAGGAAGTATTAAAAGAAGATGGAAAGAATAAACTGAGTCATTGTATCAAAGAGAATTAGCAGATACAGAAAAATTTAATGAAATAATGGGAAGGTTGTGTGCTAAGGATGTGTCCTGTCTCCATACCTTTTCAACCTGTATGCAGAGCAGATTATCCGAGAGCCTAGGCTCTGTGAGGAGAAGTGAGGCATCAGGATTGGTGGAAGATCTATCAACAATCTGTGTTATTCAGATGACACAACCCTGCTTGCTGAAACTGAAGAGGACCTCATGCACTTTCTTCAGAGGGTCAAGGACTGCAGCCTTCAGTATGGACTGAGGCTCAATGTCAAGAAGACAAAGATTCTCACCACTGGACCAATTGGTAGCATCAGGATGGATGGCGAAGAGATTGAGATTGTTCACAGCTTCAGTTTGCTCGGCTCCACAGTCAACACTCTTGGCACCAGCAGCCAGGAAATAAAAAAAAAAAAAACATATTTTGATGGGAAAGTCTGCTGTTAATGACGTCTCTAAAGTACTCAAGAACAACGGTGTGTCTCTGGAGACTAAGGTGCACCTGATACAGGCCATGGTCTTTGCAATCACTTATTATGCATCAGAGAGTTGGACAATGACCAGGGAGAATAGAAGGAGAATTGATGCCTTTGAGCCGTGGTGCTGGAAAAGAGTATTGGATGTACCATGGACTTCCAACAAAACAAACAGATTCATCCTAGAGAGGCTTAAACCAGGCTATTCCTTGGAGGCCAGGATTCTGGGGCTTCGTAGGATATACTTTGGACATGTTGTAAGGACGGACATGTCCTTGGAGGGGGACATCATCCTTGGTAGGATGGAGGGACGGCGCAAGAGGGAAAGACCCTCTCTGAGGTGGATTGATTCAGTGACTGGGGTAATCGGGATGGGTGTGTCAGGGGTAGTGCGATTGGCACAGGATAGAGCAGGGTTTAGGGCTGTTGTACATAGTGTCGTTATGAGTCGCAAGTGACTCGATGGCACATAACAACAACAACAACAACATAGACTGTCAAGAGAACAAACAGTTTTGTTCTGCAGATGGTGAAACCAGGTTACTCTTTGGAAACAAGGATTTTGAAGCTCCATCTTGCATACTTCTGACATGTTGCCAGGAAGAACCAGTTCTTGGAGAAAGACATCGTGTTCAGAGGGATAGTGGGACAGCATAAGAGAGGAAGACTCTGGAGGAGATGGATTGACATAGTAACAGGAGTAAGGGGACAAGTGTGTCAGAGGTGGTGAGATTGGCTCAGGATAGGACAGGATTCAAAGCTATTGAACATAGGATTACTATGAATCTCAGTCAACTCGATGGCACACAGCACCAATACCAACAACACTAAGTATGTCAAGATACTGAGACTTTTTCACTAGATGCAGGTTGTGAGTTGTTCTCATTTGGTTTTCTTTTGAAATTGTCCCATTGATAATAAGCACTTGTACTTTTGAAGTGAGAATATTTTTTAAAAATTTGCCCGGGGAAATGTCCCTCAGGCTGAGTCGACCAATTGCACCTGCGGCTTAAGTATGTTTACAGGCTCATCCTTCATGGTGATAATTCAAAGCGATCCTCAGATCGGTTTCCAGTTAACACAGGGACCCTGCTTGCAGCGTAACAGATACTTAACAGAACAAACAACGTTTTGAAGGACTCAACCTCTTAGTTTCTCTGACAAGTGTTTTGAGTAATCTTGTTGAGATAGACAAATACACATAATGGGAAAGATGACCGTTTGTTTTTTGATACAATATTATCAGTGTGTTTTGCTTAAGTTTTCCTTTGACATTTACAGTCTATAATATAATCAGTCTCCTTAGTTCTAACCAGTGTGAGAGGGACATAAAAAGGTTCTGGGGTAAACAAACAAATAAATGTACATTATTTCTGGGCTATGAAGAAATTTAGGAAAGCCCAATGACGGTGCAGTGTTTAAATTACTGAGTTGTTAACCAGCAGGTGCGTAGTTCGAATTCATCACATTCTCTGCAGAAGAAAGCCAGCAGCTGTGAAGATATCAATCTTGGGAAAACCAGCAGGGCAGTTCTATTCTATCCTACCAGGTTGCTTACAATAGGGGTCTACTCAATGACAACGGTTGTTGGGTTGCCTCATTAATCGACTTGCCTGTTGTGAATAGGAGTCATCCAGTTGACTACAATTCATAGGCACTTTTTCCACAAAGGATCCATACCACGCCCTTTACTGTGCCATTTTCACCATCTCTGCTACACGGGAGAATGTTATCACAGTCACTGTGCCAACACATCTCATAGAGGATCTTCTTTTTCTTTGCTGAACCCACTTTTCCAAACATGATGCTCTTCTTCAAGGTCCGTCCCCTTCTAACAAAGTTTCAGAAGCATGTGAGATGAAGCCTCTGCATTTTTCCACTCTGGCTGCACTTCTTTTACGAGATATCTGGGGTTTTTTTGTTAGTCCTTGAGATACTCAAGACCATTCTCCAACATAACTCAAAGGCATCGTCAATTCTTCTCCTGCCATTCTTGTCATCTTCTAACTTTCAGAAGCAAGGCAAGTAATTGAAAAGGCTATGGCTTAAATCAGGAATGCTTTAGTCCTTAAACGGACATTTACGTGATACAACAAATCTTTTGATTCCTAGTGCCAAGGGTGTTGATTGTGGGTCCAAGCAAGAGGAAATGGGTAACAGCTTCAATCTTTTCTCCAGCTGTCATGATGCTGGAAGCAGGAGTGGCATCCACTTCCTGAACAACATGCCTCTGGAAACTCTATGAACTTTGATAAACGGTGATAGTTGTTGAGGGGCTTCAGGCCTTTTGTTCATAGGGTCGCTATTGATAGTGGTCACCTCGATGGCAATCGTCACACACACATACACACCATGATGTTGGCCCAGTGTTATTTTCATCTTCTTGATGTTCACATGGAATGTACACTGGGCCCTTAGCCTGTGTTTGGTACTGTCATTGTGGAGCCAGTTGTTATGACAGCTTCATCCTAGTGGGAGCTGTGCTGGAACCTCAGAACGGAGTGGCCCCACCTCCCCTACCTTTCTACTTTCTGAACTTTTGCCAGAGTTGAAGCTGCAAAGGGCCTACCTGCATCATGGTATATGTGTACTTGCTTGTTTTCATGCTTTGCTCTTAGAGGTGCATCACTTATCTGTCAGTTTGTAACAGTGAGCTCAGGCATCCATGCTTGCTTGTTAATCACCAGTTCTTTTGAGCAGCACTGTCCTGTCATTTTGCTGTGCTAGGGTGACTTGACTTCTAAGGCATACAAAGAGGCAGGGTTAGCCTTTCACTTCTGAAGTAACATGTCTTATAAAATGAACTTGCCTAGAGAGATATGTAATTGGCAAATGACTGGTCGACAGCTCCTGCCCAAGCCGGGCTTCAGTTCTAAATTTTGTTTGCATTTTAGCTTTGAGAATGTTGAAATTAACCTAAACTGAAGAATCAATAATAATAAATCATCAGATTCAACTTTTACTAAGGAAGGTTTTGTTTCGCTGTTGCGAATGTTGTCATTTCCTTTTCAAGTTGACCATTATAAAATGTGAGTGAAATAGTCACATTTTAACTCATTTACATTATCAATACATGCTTCGAAGCTTGGTAAGAGTTCTCAGGAGCCCCTCTTCTTTCTCTGGGGTTACCCAGTGCCCTTCCTATACAGGCTCCGTGACCACCAAAGCTGTTCCATTGCGCAGGACTAGGTGGACCTCCTATCTACATTGTTTCCCAGGGAGGTAACTTGTAACTGTTATTCCAAGCGGGGGTGACTAGGAAATCTCCCATTAAATGGATGTGAGAATGTGGTAACAGTGCAGGCTCAGAGATAATCAAGCAGCAATGAGTGGCATAAGGACGAAGTAAACTCGAATTTTTAGGCTCAATCATGCAACTATCGGTCTGATTGGTTTCTCGGTAACTGAACCATTTAGCAGAACTCATTCCACTGGTGTTTTGTGTCCCATGGTGAAGCTTGTCTCAGACTGAGAACTCATCACATCGTGGTGGCACTTGGATGCTGGGGCAATAGACATTCACAGAAATAATTTTCTCTTCCAAAATGGAGTTTTCCTGACAAGCTGATTTTTCTCCTGCTGCAATGGCAGTGAAATCTGGAGCTTGACATTCTGATGAAACTCCTAGCAAGCTAAACCATGCTTATAAAGTGTTGTGCAGTGCACCTATGTGACAGCTCTTTTCAAAGATGTAGATGCATTGGAAAGTCCTTGTATAGTGAGAATTATTAACTTACTTAACTGCTAACTCAAGATTGGAGGTTTGAATCTATCCTAAGGGAGGCTGAAAGAAAGTCTGGCAATCAATTTCTGGTGCATTCACACAATGGAATACTATGCAGCATGCAGGAACAATAACTTTGTAAATTATTACCTAACTTGGGAGAGACTGGAGAGCATTATGCTGAGTGAACTAACTCAGTCCCATAAGGATGAATATTGTAATAGACCATTATTGTAGAATGAGTATAAGGATCCAGGAGGGGTAAGAGAGGCTGGAAGCAGAGGGATGTGGATGTGCAGGGGGAATGGGAGGTTAATCATTGGATTGTACAATTTGATAGCTGGGGCAGGTGAGAAAACTTGAAAGAATTTGTATTAAAATTTTGTCAATAAACTAATGAAAAGAAAAAAGTCAACTTGGGGAGGGAGAGGGGGTAAAATGTGCAACAGTGAATGAATGAAATGAAGTAAACTTTTGTTAAAATGACAATTAAAATGGAAAAAAAATTTTAAAAAAAGATCAGTTAAAAATCCTGTGGATCACAGTTCCCATCTGAGACATCACGGAATTGCCATAATCTGAAGTCAGCTCAGTGACAGCTGGATTTTTGAACTTGTGGGCTTGGTGGCTAATCCATGAGGTAGGGAGGTGAGGGGGGGCTAGTAGCAGATTGGGCACTCTATGAGAAACTTCTGCATCAGAATGCTAGAATCATTGTAGAAGTTTTGCTTTGAGCCAGACCACATCTGGTGTCTTCTTGCTATAACCATCAGACCAACTGATAGACAACATAGGTAGAAGAATCCACTTTTCCCAGTTTGCTGGGTACTTTCACAGTTTCCACACCGAACGTCCTGAGTTCAGGGACTCTCCTCAGGCAAGTTAGACCTACTGGTCGTCACTCTATGTAACCTGGATGAAATTCTTCTAAAGTCCTTCAGAGGCGCCTCACCTCATTTGATTGGTTGCGAACCAATGCTCATGAGATAACTTAGTCGTTTATGTTCCACATAGGTCTCTGGGCTGAACAAATGGCTGACACACTCGGGATTATTCACTGAAATGTTGGGCTTTTGGATCGATGGAGGGGCACCTCAAAAGAAAGTCTTTGAAGCAATCTTCTGAAACATTAGCCAATGAAAAGGCTGTGGACCATTTCCGCTCTGGCATGTGGAGGGTTGCCTGAGTTTGGTTTTGGTTATTTCTTATATGTGACTGTCCCTTCAACAACAAATCTGGTCATCCAGACCAAGGAGTTTGAGGATGGAACAGTGGTTCTGCCCAATGCAGGGATCTACAGGTTCTGTAAAGTTCTGGGTGGTTTTACACTGTAACAGATGGCAGTGGTCACCACTGGTGTACCCAGGCAACAGCTTCAAGATGTCAGCTTATGGGTTCTGGTCTGGATATTCAGGGAGGTGGCCAGTTTTCCTCTGTAATCAAGAATTCAAGTGTGGATTCAGTAATAACTTGAGAAGGACTGGAAACTAGAGAAAAGGGGCCATCGGGTGACCCAGGGAGAAACTTCTTAATCCTAGCTCCGGGGATCTGAATCATGTCCCAGAGTGGAGAGCAGGCAGGCGGCAAACGTCCTTAGTAGATTTACAAAGAGCCGAGAACATTCTGTCTTCAAGGAAAGACTCTTAAGATTCTTTATGGTTTATTAAAAAGTGGGAGAGTATTAAATAATTTTATCTGAAATCTGAAGTACCCAAAGTGCAGGATAAATGTTTGGCTTGATTTTTGTAGTGCTGAGAGATGCCTTTGATTTCTAGTGCTTGCTAATCTTTTAGTGTTTCTGAGCACAGGTATTCTATTATAAATTAACAAGGGAAAGTAAACCAACAGTGGGGGGTTTTAATTGCACATAATTACTTGGTATTCCAAGGTATTTTACAATTGAAACGATTTGCCTGAAAGTGTTGGTGTTTAGTGAATAGAATGTATAATAATTCCTTCACCCCACACCCGCCCCCACCTCACTACCTAGTAATCTTTGTAACAAGGAAGCTGCAGCACAGTAAGAATCCTGAATTGAAACAAAGCTGTACATAAAAGTGCTTAAAATGTATCTGTTTGTCTTTGTTTCAATAGGAATCCAAAACAAAGTTAATCTGATCAACAAGGATCAATAGAAAAGTGAGTGAAGATTCGCATTTCTTTGAAGCTGGTAAAGGCAAGAAAATAATCCCCCCAAACAATGGAGTCCTTTAATTCTCAGGCTCCAGCACTGAAAGTCATTGTGAAGTGGGATTTGCTGGGTTTCAGGTTTTAATTTGAACTGTACAAGCAGGTGCAGTATCAGAGGGAGAATTTTGTGATTACACTGTTGCCACTACTGGCAAGTCAAATTCACTATTAATCCAACTTCACGCACTTGATCATAGAGAGTCTACAAATTCTGTCCCTGTCTTTATTGAATTTTGTGCTTGAGGTACTTCCCTCAGCCCGACCGGTATCCTCAGGGAGGTAAACAAACACAAGCAAAGGCATGTTCAGTAGAAATCTGGAAGGCAAAAATTCACACAGCAAATTCTAACCTGAGCAGAACAGTGTGTAGACAGAAGCATACGAGGAGCAACTCGAGTCAGAAATGCCTGTTTCTGAAGAGGAATCTGTGGATCTCATGACCCTTTGGATGTGTAGCACCGCAGGTGCACTGGAACCTTGAAAACAACTCCAAAATAAGGCCAAAGAAGGACACATACACCCCTTTGAGAACCACAGCATCACTGGAGCAGGCAAAAGGGACAGTGAAGCAGGTGCCCTATTTTTTTTTTGTCAATCAGTGCACAGTCACTTGACCCAGGAAACTTCCATGAGAATCTTGAATCTCAAGTTATGCATGTTGGAAAGGGAAACAGGATGGAAAATGTGGGTGAGAAATTTCACCCTTGCCAACGTCACGCTGACATTCCTGCTCACCAGCATGGTTTTATATCATGTCTCCCGTTTTTCCAGCTACGTTATGTAAATAAGTTTCATCTTGGCCTTAAAAAATGCTGCACTTTCTTATATTTGCACTTAGAAGAGACAACAGCTTTGATCTGTGTCATTACTTCTATAAAAGGATACCTGAAAACCACCCTGTGGACATGCTTTCCTGGTAGGTGTCAGAGAAGAGAGATGTAAGAGGGTGTGTTTTTCCCTATGCGGCCAACTATAAAGGATAAAAGTAGGAAAACTGGGGACACACAGACTCCTCCTCCTCAGGAAATGGGTATTACCTTTCATCAATCGTCATGATTGAAAGGCTAGGATTGGTTTTGGAGATGCTGAAGGAGCAAGCCCTTGCTGTCAGGAGTTCAGAACAATGCAGTAGAGACCAATTCTGTGAAGGTCACCCACCTGCAAGCTGAGGCGGCCAGGCAGGGGAGAGATCCCGGCAGTCGGTGTCCAACTTCATTGGGGTGTCTCAGGAGCTGGGAATGTGAGCTGGTTGGCAGGGATTGTGGGGAGCCATGCCAGTGACTGGCACACTTTCATGTTGGAAAGCCAGAAAGACTCAAGAGTACTGGGGATTGCATTGTTGACTGATCCTACGCCATCTTCATGGTCATGGTAAGGGGGAGATCATTGTTGTGGTCAAGTGTCAATGCAACTCAGGAGAGGTCTGTCTCCTTTGTTTCCACTGACCATCTCCTTTGCCAACGTGGTGTCTTTTCTGCGCTTCTCTCTGTTAGTTGAAGTTCAAAAGAAGCACTAGGTGAAAACCATGGGGCCAGTCCAAAGGCATCTGGTTCAAATCCACCAGCCACTCCACCTGAAAAAGACAGGCAATCTCCCCCTGTGCAATTTACTGCCTCTGCAAACCTTCTGGAGGGTCAGCTAGAAGTCAGTTCCAATTCAACAGTACTTGAGAAGAACAACAACTTTGTGGAAGTAGAAGAAAAGCCAGGCCTTTCTTCTGAGGCCCCTTTTGGTGGTAAGAGTCACTCATCTATTGGCTAGCAGCAGACCATGCCAGCCTCCTAGCTTCAGCTCGAGCAGCGCAGGCCAGTTCTGAGAAGACCACCTCCTTGCCACATATTCATATTTTGTCTTACATCCATGGTCTAAAAAGGTAACTACGTTGAAACAGATGAAGGAGAGAACTGTTTAAAAGGGATCTATGATTGGGTATTATTGTCGTGCCAGGAGTCCAGAATGAAGGCTGCACAGTGGAGTGGATTTGGGGGGAGGAACTGAATAACAATGAAATAATTTTTCTTTTCATTTTTACGGAGAAGAGTGAATTAGGAGGTAGGGAGTGGATAGGGAGAAAAGTGCAACAATGAATGACTGGAAGTTCCAAGTCTCTGTAAACATTCATTAGAATTAATAAATAAAGAAAAAATATAACCATCAACCAGGTGCATTTTTTAAACATTTTTCTGAAGGTTTACAAAGGGATTGATTGTCATTCATTCATTCATTCACACTTTCCTTCCTCCCCTCCCCCTTTGTACTACTTGTCCTGTTCTACACTATTAATTGCCATACATGTAATTTCTTATCATTCATTCTTTCCAATTGCCCTACCTTTCACCAATTCCAGCACGCATTCCAGCATAAATTATCCATCCACTCTTTTCTGCTTTTTCCTCACCCAACCCCAACCCCAACCCCCTGTCTTGATATTATTACAACAGCGGACTTACCCAGTATTTGCCCCTTTGTGACAGATCATTAACTCAGCGTTTTGTCTGCTATCCCACTACTGAGAATGTAACCCAAAGAAATCAGAGCTACGACACAAACAGATACATGCATACCCATGTTTGTTGGGTTACTAAGCAAGCAAAGGGATGGAAGCAGCCCAAGTGCCCATTAATAATTGAATAGACAGAGAAACTACGGTACATGCATCCAATGAAATACTACGTTGCATTGAAAACCAAGCTGCATTTTATGAATGACAAACCAAGCGCTGTATTACTTCTGTTGTTGTTAGGTACTATCCCATCAAGAACACCTCCTAGCAAGCAACTTTATGAACCTCCAATCTGAAACTTGTCCTCTCCTGTGCCAACCTCATCAACTCTGACACACTAGAGCCCGTTGCTGAAGTCACTGTGTCAATTCATCTCATTGGAGATCTTCTTCTTTGCTGACCTTCCATGTTTCCAAGTATGATGTCTCTTTCCAAGGAATAGCCTTGTCTAGCAACGTGTTCCCTCCTAGCAACACGACCTAAGAATGTGAAGTGAAGCCTCATCATTCTTGCCTCACTTTGACTGCACCTTCTCTAAGACATATCTGTTTGTTCTCTTGGCCATCCATGGGATTGTTCAGCACTCTTCTCCAACACCACAGCTCAACGGCGTCAATTCTTCTCCTGTCATCCCTATTCATTGTCCAGCTCTCAGATGCACGGCAGGTGATTGAGACAACCATGGCCTGAAGAAGGTGCACTTTAGTCTTCAAAATGACATCATTGATCATCAGTAGTTTGGAGAGTTCTGTGACAGCTGACTTGCCCAATGCAATACATCTGGTTTCCTGACTGCTGGTACCAAGGATGTTGATTGTTGATCTAAGCAAGATGAAATAACTTCTAACTATTGAGCCTGTGGTGAGACTCTATCAGCTCTTCTATTAATTATAAGAAAATTCAAATGAAGTTCACCATATTCTTTTTTTAATTTCTTTTAGACTTCTAAAAATGTGGTTTTCGTGAAAGTATACAGACATGTCTTGATTCTTTCATAAATACACATATTTATTCCTCCTCCCCCCAAATTCCCTTTATAAAGCCTGTCTTATTGCAGATCGTTAATTGTCATCCATATAATGTAGAATTATCCATTCCTTTCACATCATTCTTCACCCCCCCCCACTATTCCAGTGTAGTGTTCATTATCTATCCATTTTCCCCTGTCCCTCAACATTCCATTGCATTTTCATAACAATATACCCACCTGTATTTATTGCAGTGTTACTGTATTAAAGAGATGGAAGCTGTCCACGTGTCCATCAACAAACAAATGGATAGAAAAACTGTGGTACGTTCACACAATGGAATAGTATGCATTGAAAAACCAATGTACTTGTAAAAAACGATTCAACGTGGATGCGTCAGGAAGACGCGAGGCTGAACGAAATATCTTATTCTTTTCAATTTTTGCACAACCCAAATGAACATTTAGGAGCATTGTTATAAATTTTCAGTTCTTGCATTCTGGGGAAATGAAGAAGGAAACATTTCTCTCCACTTTTTCTGAGTTGTTTTTGTTGTTGTTAGATGCCATTGAGTTGGGTACGAATCAAAGCAACTCTTTAAACAACAGACTTGAACCCTGTTCTCTGCCATCCTTACAATCTCTGACATACTCAAGTCTGCTGCTGTGGTGATTATACCAGTCCATTTGGTTGAAGGTCTTCCTCTCTTTCACCAACCCTTCACCCTTCCAAGCATGATGTCCTTCTCTGAAGAGAAGAAAAGCCTTTCTTCACTAAATGCCCAAAGTAGGTGAGAGGAAACTTTATCACCTTTGGAATAAGCCAATTAAGTCTACTCAGGCTCAGGGAAACTTTATTTGTGTCTGAACAGAACAGTTCTCTATTGTATTTTCAATAACTGATATTGAAGTAAACAAAGATGTGAGTAAGTAGTTCTTGCTTCATCATTTAATCCTCTAACATTTTGATTAGCAGCCAAGCATATTACCTATCTATACTGTCTTGGTTTTGTTGTTAGGTGCTGTAAAATTGAGTAGAACTCATAACAATCCTAAGAACAACAGATCTGAATTCTGTCCTATTCTGTGCCATCCTCAAATTCTCCAACACGTTCAAGCTGCAGTTGCTGTGAAAATCCAACTGGCTGAGAGTCTTCCTCTCCTTCTCTATCCCTACACCTTCCCAAGCATGAAGTCCTCTAATGAGTAGCCTTTCATCTCAACATCATCTTTGTGTCCAATGATCATTCTGGTTTCAACTTCTCCAAGACACATCTGCTTTGGGGCAGTCCATGGGATATTCAGCACTATAACTCAAAGGCATCAATTCTGTCATCTTTGGTCATTTCTCAGCTCTCAGATTCATAGCAAGTGACCAAAAAGACCACAGTCTGCATCAGGAACACTGTAGTCCTCATACAAACAAACATAATTGCTCCTCAATAATTTGGAGAGGTTCTTTTTTAAAAAATTATTTTATTAATTTTAATGAACATTTACAGAGATTTTGGATTCCCATTCATTCATTGTTGCACTTTTCTCCCTGACCAGCCCTAACCCTCCACCCTAAGGTTGCTCCTCTCTTTGAAAAGTAAAATTCCTTCTTTGGTATACAATCCCCTTGTGTCCCTCCCACTGCCCCGAGTACACTCCACTATGCAACCTTAATTCTGCACTCTTGTGATAACCATAATACCCTATCATATATTGCTTTTAAATTGTTATCTCCCTCATCTGTTTTAATGCAGTATATATAATTTATGCAGTTTTTCTCAGTCTTACCCCAACCCTGAGGTCAGTCCCATTCTAAAGAGACCATAACTGACATCCAAGCACATATATGCACACCCATGTTTATTGTGGCTTTGATCACAATAGTAAGGAGTTGGGAAAAAACCCAGGTGCCCGTTAACAAACTAATGGATAGAGAAGCTGTGGTACATTCACGCAATGGAATACTACGCTGCATTGAAAAACAAGGAACTCATGCAATATTTTTCAAAATGGGTGACCCTGGAGGACATTAGGCTGAGTGAAACATCTGTCACAAAAGGATAAATACTGCATGGTGCCACTGTTGTAGAATGGGAGAGGTTCTTGATTGCAGACTTTCTCAGTGCAATACTTCCTGATTGCTAGCCCCAAGTGTATTGATTGTGGATACAGGTAAGATGAAATCATTGACATATTCAGTCTTCTCTACATCTACTGTGATGTTGCCTCAAGGTCCACTGGGGAGGATTTTTGTTTTCTTGAAGTTGAGATGCAATTCATATTGCAGGCTAATGCTTCTGAGCTTCATCAATAAGCGTGTTAATGTGTGTTAATCTTTGTTTTCTTCAAGGATATCACAGGTTGTTAATGAGGCTTCTTCCAATCCCTGTGCCACATTCTGCTTTGTACAGCCTAACTTCTTGGATTATTCTATCAACAAACAAACTGAATAGATAGGGTTTTTGTTTTAGTTATAGTCACACTGTACGTTGTCCCCATCACAGTGCCCCTACACTGGCCATTTTTTTTTAGTAGGATCTTTGCCAATTTTGTCTTGTGAAAGCAAGGCTATACTTTCCCCAGAAGTGCTTTCTTGGGTTAATTTCAGGCCCTCTGACTCTCAAGCCAAAGTTCTCATTTCACATGTGGTTGGAGGATCTTTTATTAAACCTTTTCATCTTTCTCTCTTTACAATCGTCTCTGCCACTCTCCATTCTCATTTGAGGCTAATGAGACCTTGTTTGTCCTCTGATCTTCCTTTAAATAGGAGTTGCTTTGTGAGACTCGGCCACTGTCTTGCCTCACTGACACAAGCAAGCTTTCTTTGCCATGTCCGTTGGGGTTTGTTTTTCAACCTCTATAGGCATCTCGTGTGATGTTCCAGTGTTTTTACAGGACCTTCACATGGACATTTAAAGTTTTGTTTTCTCTCTTTTTTTCTTTTTAGCTCCAGTTAAACATTTGCTTCCTAATTTAAAGTCTGCTCTTTAAAAAAAATGTTTTGTCTCTGTAGGATTCACAGGGAGGCCTCTGGGTGTTTAAAATAGCAAATCTGATAGCATGACCACCAGTGACCCTGTGGGGATATGTGAGGCCCTGCCAATCAATTCCTCCAATGGACAATCCCGGTGCGATTTGAGTGGTACATCACGGCTAGGATTCTCCTAAGTCAGAATGATGGGGTATTTTCTTTAGCTCTTAGAATACAGCTCCTTTGCAAGCTGGCTAATGATCAACCAGGAAAGTGCTTCAAAAGGGCACGCTTTCTCTCCAGATTCCGCAGTTTTCAGTAAAAGAGACGTTCTAAGAGACCAGACTTCTCTCTCCAGATACCCTGGAAATAGCGGCCGATGTACTGACCTAAATAAGGAAGGAAGCTCTGGTGACGTAGTCTGTAGGGAGTTGCACAGCTAACACCAAGAGGTTCCTCTCTGGAAGTTCAAATCCACCCTTGGCTCCAATGGAGAAAAATGATCAATTTTCTCACAGACACTTTATAACCTCTGAAAACCAAAAGCAAGTCATGTACCTGAGTATAGTCATGAGTCAGAATCCACTTGTTTTTCTACCAGCAAAGAGAACAAAAACGTCTCACAGAGAGACTCAAAGGGTTTCTTTTCAGTCAACAAATGCATCCCATTGCAATCAAATCAGAGAGGGATCTCACGGTTCTAGGACAGAAGATGTTCTGTTTGTGAGTTGCCACTGAGTTAGCTGTGATTCTTAAGGACTTCATGTATGTGGGGCAGAACTGCGTCTTTGGGCTCAGAGGCTGTGATCAGCTCCTGCTCTGGGGCCCCTGTGGGTGGGTCGGGGAGGGTAGCCTGTGGCGAGCAGTGCAGCACTTCCCCACATGCACCACCACCTTAACGACAGGCCAGCGTCTGAACACACTTCCATGAGCTACTATTCTCTCCCTTGTGCAGAGAAGGATGGAAATAGTTCTGCATGCTTCTCGACTCATTTATTTGAAGATCTTCCCTTTATCACATTTGTAACATAGTGCTCGTCAGAAAGCGGCAGTTTCACCAACAACTGAAATGGGTCCAGGGAACTATCATTAACTCTGACCCATCCTCCTGATGCTTTCTCTAACTTTGTCAGATGTCATCTGAGAGCTGACTCATGGTTGACCTTCTAGGAGATTTTCAGGTGCAGTTAATCACACAGGAGATACTTGCCCATCTTTTCCCTGTGAGCCATCTGAGGGATTTGAACCTGCTGGTGCCAAGAGTGTTGACTGTGGAGCCGAGCAAACTGAAGCTGTGAACAATCTCAATCTCTTCGCCATCCATCCTGGTGCTGCCAATTGGTCCAGTGGTGACAATCTTTGTCTTCTTGACATTGAGCCTCAGTCCATACTGAAGGCTGCAGTCCTTGACCCTTCGCAGTAAGTGCATGAGGTCCTCCTCAGTTTCAGCGAGCAAGGTTGTGTCATCTGCATAACGCAGATTGTTACTAGATCTTCCACCAATCTTAATGCTACACCTCTCCTCATAGAGCCCAGCCTCCCGGATGATCTGCTCTGCATACAGGTTGAAAAGGTATGGAGACAGGACACATTCCTGGCGCACACCCTTCCCAATTTTGAACCATGCAGTGTTACCCTGCTCTGTTCTGACGACTGCCTCTTGGTCCAAGTATAGGTTTCGCATTAGCACGATTAAATGTTCTGGGATTTCCATTCTTCTCAGAGTCAGCCACAGTTTGTTATGATCCACAGTCAAACGCCTTTGCATAATTAATGAAACACAGATAAGACATTCTTTTGGTATTCCCTGCTTTCAGTTAAGATCCATCTAACATCAGCTACAATATCCCTAGTACCATAACCCTTTCTAAACCCAGCCTGGACTTCTTGCAATTCTCTGCTGATGTGCTTTTCCAGTCATTTTTGGATAATCTTCAGTAGAATCTTGCTTGCATGTGAAATCAATGATATTTTTCTTTAGTTTCCACACTCAGTTGGGTCACCCTGCTTTGGAATGGGAACAAATATAGATCTCTTCCAGTCAGTTGGCCAAGTGGTTGTTCTCCAGATTTCTTGTAGAGGTGGAAAAATATTTCCTAACAGGAGTACAATCACAGTTAGGGACAAATACCACCATGTTTCTTTATGGGGAACACCATTCACCCAGCACAAAGTTTCCACCACATATGCTTCCAGGACAAATGTATGCTTGGCTCCACAATCAACACTCTTGGCACCAGCAGTTAGGAAATTAAAAGACATATTGCATTGGGAATGACTGCTGTCAGAGACCTCTCCAAAGTACTGAAGAGCAACGATGTCAGTCTGGAGACTAAGATGCCTTTGATATAGGCCATGATCTTTGCAATCACTTGTTATGCATCAGAGAGCTGGACAATGACTAGGAATGATATAAGGAGAAGCGATGCCTTTGAACTACGGTTTTTGAGAAGAGTATTGAGTGTACCATGGACTGCTAAGAATACAAACAGGTTCATCTTAGAGAGGGTGAAACCAGGCTGTTTCTTGGAGGCAAGGATTCTGAAGCTTCGTCTGACATACTTTGGACATGTTGAAAGGAGGAACCAGTCCTTGGAGAGGGACGTCATGCTTGGGAGGGTGGAGGGACAGTGCAGGAGAGGAAGACCATCAATGAGATGGATTGATTCAGTGACTGAGGTAATGGGGGTAGGTGTGTCAGAGACAGTAAGATTGGCACAGGATAGAACAGGGTTTAGGGCTGTTGTACATAGGGTCGCTATGAGTTGCAGGGAACTTGACAGCACATAACAACAACAACAACAACAACATTCTTCCAGGAAGAGATAAACAGCAGGAGCTGTATATTGGAGATGAAGTACAGCTGTCTTCAGAACAATCAATCACTTATGGTAAAAAAGATAAGTAGTTGTTCAAAGGAAAACTTAGAAGGCAAGGAAGGATAGAACAGGACACAGGGGAAGAGGAATCAATCACTAAGAGGAAGGAGAAAGAGTGCTGTTATCATGTTGTTGTTGTTGTTTTGTACCCCTGAGTCAGAACACCGCCATGGCTGAACCTCCAGGGCGTTTCCAGAAGCAGTAGAACACATGGGAAGAGATTGTCCATCTTTTGCCCACAGAGCAGCTGGTGGCCTTGAACCCCACACCTTTGGGATTGCAGCGCAGCTTCTTGCTACTTGGTCACCAGAGCTCCCTTGGTATGATGAGAGGGATATAATTAACATCAGAAAACAAAGTGTATGTCAATGAATGGAGGAAAAACTCATTTGCTTTGTACACTTACAAATCCCAAGCATATTTTTATTTTTCAAAAAAAACTGTGATATATCACATTTCTTGTATCACCAAACTGTCGTTTTCATTCTTCTTCAGAATGGCAACTAGATTAAGGCCATTTATCCCAAGATCATCCATTCCCTGGGATGAAGAAGAACACAGCTGAAGATGTGGACGGAATGAGGACCAACACTGCTTCTCAAGCCGTGCTTCCTTCGAAAACTTGACACTGAGGCCCTGTCAAGACAGCATATATGTTGTGGTAAAGCAGGAGCAGAAAATAAAACAGCTCAATTTGGAAAAATGAGAAAATTACCCGACGGTAGTGAAACCCCAGACACGAAACAAAGTGAAAACAGCTGCAGGCACCCACTGTTGTATAGACAGTGGCAGGCCATTCACCTCGGGAAGTTAGGGTTGGAACTAGATGCCTTCTTGGCCTGCACATGTTTGGAAAGCTGCCGTCCTATAGGGTCCTCACCAATGACTCCTTACACGTTGGTCACCAGAAGTGCTAGGTGTTAGGTGAGTATGAGAGCACTGCTTTCAGTAAGCAGGACTCAAACACCGAATTTGGAAACTTTGCAGAAAGGTTCACCCAGAACCACACACCATGGACCTCTCTATTGCATGGTTTCCTTTAAGTGCCTCCTATCAACTTCTGGCTGGGAGGCAATATGGGTGATGAGCTCTGAATGCTGGCAGCGAAGGTAGTTCTCTTTCTTTGTAACGTTTACTGAGGTCAATAAATGCTTCCAAGAAAGTCTCCTGTCCTCTAAGGAACTCGGGGAAAAGTCAGGAATTCAGAAACCTAGACCTCCGCAAGTTCTTTTGAGAACCAAGGACTTGTATTGTGGCTTAGGTGTCAGTGATTCCATGGTATGGTTGGCTCCGCAGCTGACAGAGGATTGCCACTTTCTATGCAAGAATCCTAAAGTGCCCTAAACGCTTAGGGTGCTTCATGTTGAGGTGCAAACTGAAAGGTTGGTTGTTCCAATCCACCAGCTGCTTTGAGGGAGAAGAAGCGATCTTTTCCATTAAGATGTACCAGCTCAGAAACCTGCTGGCCCTGTGACTGACTTGATGAGGTCAAAGAATCCAAAGGGCCAAAAATAGCTCAGCATTTCTGAAGCAGAAGAAATTGGAGAACAAATTCAAGCCTTGAACGGCAATAAGTAAGGATGCTATGGGTAGAACATTGAATTATCCAGGAAACATGAAAAGAAGATGGAAGAAGTACACTGAGTCACTGTACCAGAAAGAACAGGATGATACAGAAGGATTTCATGACACAATGTATGGTCAAGAGGCAAGAATGATGAAGGAGGAAGTTCAAGCTGCTTAAAAGGGAATAGCTAAAAATAAGGAACCAGGAATTGACGGTCTACCAGCTGGCATATGTCAACACATAAACACAGGCTTAGATGTACTCACCAGGTTGTGCTGAGAAATTTGTAGGACAACTGCCTGATCAATATTTACTGGAAGAAATCCACATTTGTTTCCATTCCAAAAATAGATGATGTGACAAAATATGCAAATTATCGAACAATATCATCAACATTAGTAATTAACAATGCCATTAATATCATCATATTAATTATCAACAGAAAACGATCAGAGTTCAGAATGGGTTTAGAAGATGCCATAGCACTAGGGACATCACAGCCAATGTCAGATGGATCTAGGCTGAGGGCAGAGAGCACCAGAGGAATAGCTATCTGTGCTTCATTGAATATGTAACGACATTTGTCTGCATGGATCACAACAAATTGAGGCTGACCTTGAGAAGAATGGGAATCCCAGAACACCTGATTGTGCTCATGTGACACCTATACTTAGACCTCCTGCTTCCTAGCAGATGTCTGAACAGAACAAAGGAACAACACATGGTTAAAAATCAAGAAAGGAGTCTGTCACGGATGTGTCCTGTCTCCAAATTTTCTTCAATCTATATGTGAAACAGATCATTTGGGAGTCTGGACTTCCTGAGGAAGAATGTGGCATCATGATCAGAGGAAGACTCATCAATAGCCTGCAGATGACACAATCTTGCTTGCTGAAACTGAGGAAGACCTGAAGTGTTTGTTGCAGAAGGTCAAGGACTACAGTTTTCAATATGGTTTGAAGCTTAACATCAAGAAGACAAAGATTCTCATCACTGGACCACGGTAGATGAAGAAGAGATAGAAATTGTTAACAGTTTCAGCCTAATTGGTTCCACAATCAATAGCCTCAGCACCAGTAGTCAGGAAATCAAATGACAAATTGCGTTGTGAAAGTCTGCTGTCAGAGGCCTCCCCAGAGCCCTCAAAAGTAGTGATGTTGGTCTAGAGATTAAGGTGCACCTGATCCAGGCCGTGATCTTTGCAATTACCTGCTAAGCAGCAGAAAGTCGAACAATGAATAACAGCGGAATGGAGGCAAGAATTTTGAAGTTCTGTCTGACATATGTTAGGGGTGTTGCTATGACGGACCAGTCCTTGCAGAAGGACATCATGCTTGGAAGGGTGGAGGGACAGCACAGGAGAGGAAGACCTAGTGTGAGATGGACTGACATGGTAGCTGGGTTAATGGTAGTAGATATGTTAGAGACAGTGAAACGGGCTCAGAATAAGGCAGGTTTCAGGACCATGGTGTATGGGGTCACTATGAGTGATAGATTACTTGATGGCACATAACAACAACATTAAAGCAGAATTAGATGTCCTGGCTTACTCACTGATATTCAATTGATTCTAAATCAGAATGATCCTATATTCTGTTTCTGAAACTATATTATATGATATGATAAATATAGGATATGACATTGTTGTTGTTGTTATGTGCCATCGAGTCGTTTCCGACTCATAGCGACCCTATGCACAACAGCCCTAAACCCTGCTCTATCCTGCGC
>NW_006399875.1:2228446-2235121 GCF_000299155.1 Elephantulus edwardii
CAGTACAACTAAACTTAAGAGACACTGCTCAAAAGAAAAATGTCAGCAGTCCACGTTTTTGGAATCACAGAAGCCAAGAAAGCTTAAGATACAAGCTGTCAGATCATGGGTTGGATAATGGAAGATATTTTCTGAAGGGACTTGGCAGATGAGAAGGGTTATCCTGATTGAGGTTGAGCATATGTCATAATATAATAAATATAATATAACATAATAAAATAAATATAATATAATAAACACATAATAGAAGAAATATACTAAATTAATCTATTAATCTAATCTAATCTAGTCTAATCTAATGAGACTATTCATCTGTCTCCAGGAATGCTGTTGGTGGTTTTGAACTACCAGAGACTCATTGATAGCTCGAGAAGACAAAGCAAAGTATTAGAATGAAATGTGCATAGAACGGGAGTCGGAAAATCAAAAGGACCAAAGATTCACAATGCTCTTGTGCAATTTTCATAGTTTCTTTCAACATCCGTTTAGGCTTTTTTCTCTCTCCTCTATCTTTGTAACGACCTGTAACAGTCTTCATGGACGACATCCATGATTTCATCCCACAGCTCCTCTGGTCTTTAGTGATCAATGCCTCAAACTTGTTCTTAGGATATTTTGATTCTGATGCAATACACTCAATGTCCTATTTTGGGTTGTGTGGATTGGTTTTAATCTTTAATTACAATTGAAACTTGTCCATGATTAATTGGTTATCACAGTTGGCATCTGGCCTGGTTGTGACGTCTGATACCAAACTTCTAAAATACTTCCTTCCATATATGGAGTCATTCTGATTCCTATGTCGTCTTTCAGGTGAGGGCCATACGTAAGTAACCTTTTATGTAAAAGTATTCACATCACCGAATGTACAAAATTCAATTATTTACTCTCCAGCCTCTTTTTGGTCACCAGGTCCATACTTTCCAACTACTATTCTACCAATCGACAAAAGCAGCCCCACCACAGAAAGGTCTGGGTGAGACCTTGGGACTGGTGAACTTCGGGCCTCATATTAAGAACCAGCACTGAAGACCCAGCTGTGCCACTGTCAGGACCTAAAATCTATATCCGGGATCCCATCCTGCAACCCCACCATGGGCCTCAGCTGAGTCAAATAAAGGGCCTCCTGTGCTACGAGATTCCTATACATCCTTGGATTCATGGCTTGCTGTCCAAGCTACAATATGCATCTATTAATTCATTATATTGCAAATAGATCTTCATGCTGCTAACTGGTGAGAAGTTGTGCAAAGGCATGCACTTCCAACACACCAGCTTTTCTGAGGGAAAAAGATTGGCAATCTCCCCCGTTGAAATGAACCATCTCTATAAACCTGCTGGAGGGTTGGCTCTGGGTAGGTTTTGATTCGATGGCACATAACAAGTGTTACTTTATAGCTGCATATGTATACATTTTTTTTCCTGTTTACTCTTATTAGTACAGCACTTGTGTGTCAATCTACTGTACTGGAGTAATGTGTGGGTTGTTGTGATGATGGAAACTACGCCATATCAATGTGTCAAATACCAGAAGGGTCACCCATGTTTGATAGGTTGTGACAGAGCACCTAGAAGGGGAGGGTAGAAGTAGAGGGGTGGGGATGTATGGGTGGCGTTAATCATGGGGTCAGCAATGTGATGGGTGGGGTGTTGGGAGGTTAAGGGAAATGGGAAGGATCTGGTGTGAAAAGTAATGTCTTAGAATTTTTTGAACAAATGATAATAATAATAAAATGGATGATATCTACCTGGAGAGGGTGAAATCAGTCTGCTCCTTGGAGGCAAGGATCCTGAAGCTTCCTCTGACATACTTTGGATATGTTGCAAGGAGAGACCAATCCTTAGAAAGGGACGTCTTGCTTGATAGGGTGGAAGGACAGCACAGGAGAGGAAAATAGTTGATGAGGTGGATTGACTCAGTGACTGGGGTAATGGCGATAGGCGTGTTGGAGATGGTGAGGTTGGCACGGGATAGGGCAGAGTTTAGGGCTGTTATACTCATGTCGCTATGAGTCGCAGACGACTAATGGCACATAACAACAACAAAAACATCTATACCAACAGAATTATAACCAGGCCTCAATTCTAAAAAAAAAAAATAGATTAGGAAGCAACACTGGCCATTTAACTTCCAAATTAACAGTTCTTTGACGTTCTTATAAACAACAGTGAAACTCAATAACAACAGTAGAAGAGGAAGAGCTCAGATGGGAAATGACCAAAAACAAGGAGAAACAGCTGCAAACAACCATTAATAACTGGAGCGAATGACGTATGAATGGAGGGAAACTGGAAGTTGTAAAAAAATAAAATGGAATGCTTGAAGACCGATAATGTAGGCATTGTTGTTGTTAGGTGCAGTCAAGTCAAGTACAACTTATAGGGGCCCTATGAACAGCAGATCTGAATCCTGTCCTATCCTGTGTCATCTGCACATTTCCTGACACACTAGGAGCCCATTATAGCAGCCACTGTGTCAATCCACCTGGCTGAGGGTCTTCCTTTCCTTTGCTGACCCTCCACCCTTCCCAGGATCATGTCCTTCTTCTAGGAATAGGCCCTCCTAGCAACATGCCTGAAGTATGTGAGGTGAAGGCTCACCATTCTTGCCTCCAAAGAGCTGTCCAGCTGCACATTCGTTAAGACGTTGTGAGATGAAATGAAGGACAAGAGCACATTGAATCAGGTGACCCAACAGAGGGTGGAAATTTTCGAACAATATCATTAGTATCACAAGCAAGCAAGATTCTGCTGGAAATTATCCAAAAATGTTTGGAACAATATGTCAACAGAGAACTGCCAGATGTACAGGCTGGATTTAGAAGAGGTCGTGGTACTAGGGATATTTTAGCTAATGTTAGATGGATCTACCAGAAGAATGTTTACCTGTGCTTCATTGACTATGCAACGGCTTTTGACTGTGTGGAGCACAAGAAGCTGTTGCTGACTCTGAGAATGGGAATCCCAGAACATTTGATTGTGCTTTTGCGAAACCTATACTTGGACCAAGAGGCAGTCGTCAGAACAGAGCAAGGAGACACCACATGGTTCAAAATCAAGAAGGGCATCTGTCAGGGATGTATTCTGTCTCCATACCTTTTCAAAATGTATGCAGAACAGATCATCCGAGATGCCGGGCTGTACAAAGAGGAATGTGGCATCAGGATTGGTAGAAGAGTCATCAACAACCTGCGTTATGCAGATGACACAACCCTGCTTGCTAAAACTGAGGAGGACCTGAAGTGCTTGCTGCAGATAGTCAAGGACTGCAGTCTCCTATACGGATTGAAACTCAAAATCAAGAAAACAAAAGATTCTCACCACTGGGTCAATTGGCAGCATCAGTATGGATGGTGAAGAGATTTGAGATAGTTGACAGTTTTAGTTTGCTTGGCTCCACAACAACATTCTTGGTAATGGCAGCCAGGAAATTAAGAGACAAATTGCATTGGGAAAGTCTGCTGTGAGGGATTTCTCAAGAGTACTGAAGAGCAATGACATCAGACTGGAGACTAAGGTGCGCCTGATCCAGGCTATAGTCTTCACAATTACATGCTATGCAACAGAGAGTTGGACAGTGAATAGGGTTGATAGAAAGAGAATTGATACCTTTGAGCTGTGGTGCTGGATAAGAGTGTTGAATACACCATGGACTGCTAGGAGAATAAGCAGGATTGTCCTGGAGAAGGTGAAGGCGGAATGCTCCTTGGAGTCAAGGATTCTGAGACTTCGTCTGACATACTTTGGGCATGTTGCAAGGAGGGACTGGTCCTTGGAGAGGGACATCATGTTTGGCAGAGCGGAGGGGCGGCGAAAGAGAGGAAGACCTTTGGTGAGATGGATTGATTCTGTGACTGGAGCAGTGGGAATATGTGCGTTTGAGATGGCTAGGTTGGCACAGGATAGAACAGCATTTAGAGCTCTTGTACATAAGGTCACTATGAGTGACAAACGACTCAATGGCACAAAACAACAATCTACTATGCCAGTAATGAAAAACTGTTGTTGTGTTCATAACTAAAAAGTCAACTTCATGGTCTAGTCGAAAGTACAATATTGTGAATGACACTGACACTACATGTTCAAATACATGCACCAATTACTAAAGCCGAAAAGGAGAAAACTGAGGATTTCTACCAACTTTTGCAGTCTGAAATGGATCAAACATGCAATCAAGGCGCATATAATAATTATCAATGACTGAATGCAAAGAGTTGGAAACCATGAGAGAGGAACAATGATGACAGTAAGTGCTATTAATTATTAATGAATCAATATTTTGTCATTTTGCTGGAGGTGCTGATCATAGTTTGTTAAAGATTTAATGAAATTGAAAAGTTTCCCCCTGGGAATGCACAGAGACAACATAGTGTACACCTCTGGCGGATGGTTCTGAGGACTCTGACATTAACTCCTTGATGGTAGCAGAGTAGTGAGACACCCTTCCTGACTTGAGACCAAGAGTGTGTTCCCTTGTGGTGCCAGTCTGGGGAACCTTGGTCCATGAATGCTGGCACCATGAGCATTTTACGTGGGCCATTCCACTCCATCCAACTTCCCAAATCTCTGTGAGGAGGGAAGGTATCTTGGTATCTAAAGAGAAGCACCTGAGTGTGGGGGCGGCCAGCCCGGTCAAGGTCACAGGACTGGGGAAAAGCAGGACCAGAAAGGGAGTGTGGATCTTTCCGTGCATGTGTAATGGGAGTTACTACTAGATGGTGTCAAGGAGAAGGAGGCAGGCAGTGGAAGAGGATGTCTGGTATAGACTGAACTGTGATCTCCCCAAATTGTATATTGCTATTCTAACCCCTTTGGCTGTGAATGTCTGAGATTGCTGTTATGTGCTGTCAAATGGCCTGTGACTCATAGCGACTCTACAACAGCTCTGAAGCCTGCCCTGTCCTGAGCCAGTCTCAATGACTCCAACACACGTTCCATAATTGCCTCAGTCACCGTATCAGTTCATCTCATCAGAAGTCTTCTTCTTCAACACTGTCCTTCCACTCTTCCAAGCATGTTGTCCTTCTCCAAGGACTGGTCACATGCCCAAAGTGTGTGAGACAGAGCTTTAAACTACTAGTCTCCAAGGATAAACTTAGTTTCACCCTCTCCAAGACAGATCTATTTGTTTTCTTGGTGGTCCATGGTGTGTTCAAGACTCTTCTCTAGCACCACAACTCAAACACATGAATTCTTCTTCTGTCATCCTTAGTCATTGTCCAGTTCTCTCAAGTAATGGCAAAGACCATGGCCTGGATCAGGTGCACCTTAGTGTCTAGATTGACAACATTGATTGACAACATTGCTTCTCAGTACTCTGGAGAGGTCCATGACAGCAGATTTTCTCAGTGCAATTGATCTTTTGATTTCCTGACTGCTGGTTCCAAGTGTATTGATTGTGGAGCCAAGCAAGCTGTAATTGTTAACAGCCTCAATCTCTTCTCTATAGTGAAGTCGCCCATTGGCCCAGTGGTGAGAATCTTTCTTTTATTTTTTTTAATTGATATTTTAAAGAAAGTGTGCAGAAAACTTGGATTTCAATTAATTCATTGTTGCATTGTTGCATTGTTGATTCATTGTTTCCCCCCTCTCCCCACAGTTTGCCTTGCTCTTTACAAATATTCTTTCATTGTTGCACAATTTCCCCCCTCCCTCCTGCCCCCCAGTCCACTTTGCTATGCACCTCTTATTCTGGACTACTGTCAAGCAAATAATACCTAATCATGTCTTTCTTTTAGACAGTTCTTTCCCTAGTTGATTTAAATGCAGTCTTCACTGTTAATCTCCTCTTTTCGTCGTTTCTCCCCAATCTCCATGTCAGTCCTGTTTTGTAACAGTGGCATCATGCAATATTTGTCCTTTTGTGACCGAGATGTTTCACTCAGTCCTTGACCTTCTGCAACTAACACTTCAGATCTGCTTCAGTTTCAGCAAGCAAGGTTGTGTCATCTGCATAATGTAGGTAGTTGATGATTCTCCCTCCAATCCTGACGCCATATTCCTCCTCATAAAGGTCAGCCTCCCAAATGATCTCTTCTGCATATAGATTGAAAAGGTATGGAAATAGGATGCATCCTTGATCCATTCCTTTCCTGATTTTGAACCATGCAATGTTTCCTTGCTTAGTTCTGAGGACCACTTCCTGTTCTAAGTTTCACATGAGCACAATTAGTGAAAATTGTATCTCAAACCTAATGACTTCTGAAGCATAAAAAGAATAGACCAGAAGAAGCAGACACAAGGGGAAACAGACCATCTGACAATGACAAAGGCAAATATTTGATAACGGGCTGGATTAAAATTGTAGGTAAAGCATTGGGCTGTTAACCAAATGGTTGTTTGTTCGGGCCCACCAGCACCTTGGGAGAAGGATAAAGAGATGCAACCCTAGAAATAACCTCTGTCCTAGAGGGTCTCTGTGAGTCACAATCAACAGAATGACAGTGCATAAATAGCTGCAGCAAATCAAAAGCTCAGTGGTTTTGCATCTACTCAGGACCTTTGTCAGAGAATGAGCTAGGAGTTTGTGTCTATGAAGAATATGTTGTTGTTGTTGTTGTTATGTGCCGTCGAGTCACCTGCGACTCATAGTGACCCTATGTACAACAGCCCTAAACTCCGCTCTGTCCTGTGCCAATCGCACTGTCTCTGACACTCCCATCCCAATTATCCTAG
>NW_006399875.1:2236611-2240384 GCF_000299155.1 Elephantulus edwardii
TACTTCCGGGATCATTTAACGTTCTGCCGAAAGCATCCTTGATTACAGCAACTCGAGGTTTGAATTTGTTCTTCAGTTCCTTGAGCTTAAGATATGTTGAGCGAGTTCAGCCCTTTTGATTTTCCGACTCCAACTCCTTGCACATTTCATTGTAATATTTTCATTGTAATAAAGAATATAGCCAAGAAAATTCCATGACAAAGTTGTATGGCAGACTATAAGACCGGTGTAAATGAAAATGTATTCTAACAACAACAACAACAACATAAAACTCCTTGCGGCTGCCTCTGAGTTCATTCCTCCAGCTTCCTAAGCTTAATGCCTCTGTCTAGTAATCAGTGTTTCCTGGTGACACATCTAAGTTAAGCAAGATGAAGTCTCTGTGTGATTCTAAAGGACATTCTGGTTATGATTCTTCTAAGATGGATTTGTTTAGGTGGACACGGTTCAATCCTGACCCTGCACTCTGCTGAATGTTTCCCATTGTGCTCATCTTCCCTTTTTTGCTCATTTCCATGAGTTCATTCACTTGCTCTATCTTTTTATGTCTGCCGAAGCCAATGTAATGATCCATGAGCCTTCAAGAGGTATTGTGGCTCATCATTCTCCACACATGCATCAGAGGATAGCTCACTCCTCACCACATTGAATGAGCAAGGGAAGAACCACAAAACCCAGAAGGTGCCATGGAAGGTAAATGATAGCCACTCATTTAGGCCATTCTAGGGAGCTGGAGTCAAGTTTACCTACAGACTTCACTTACTTGGCTCCCAGGGGTGTGCAGGTTCAATCAACCAAATTATAACACACCATTTGCTATTCAAAAGTTGTCATGTGTGTGAGCTCAGAAGCATACCTGATTGTTAAGATACTGTTCTGAGTATTATTTTTATTAACTACCAAATGGTTATATAAGCTAATTTACATCAACAATTTATAAGCTGCCAAGGTACCACAATGCTTTGGGGATGTCAAGAGAAAAATGTTATTTACAAGTCACACTCCACTATAATTTATAGAATTTACCCCCTGGGTTATTCTGATTAAATTGGAAAGTAAGAAGAGCATTTCTGGCTTCATTATTTGCATATTTATTGGCGGTTCTCTCCAGACAGAATGCGGTTTTCGCGTCTTTGGTGATTTCCTCTCGTCCCTTCCCCTTGCCACTCCCCACCTGGGCAGGGATGAGCCTTTATGTGGCTCCTGAAGAATGCTGGCACAAGAGCACATGCAGGATAGAGTGCTAAGAGGATCCTAAACTTTCTATGGAGGTATCCATGTTTTGGAACAGGAGACATACAGGGGAAGCAGAGTAGTAGTAATGAGTACTAGGGCTCCCCATACCCTCCCTTTCCCCTCCTCACTTTTTTGTCTGGAAGGAAAAGCACAGATGAGTGAATCAAGACCCCTTTCCATGGAGGGGAAGCCCTTCTGACATCTGAGAACACAGGCAGTCCTTGCTCTCCCACAGTCATGGCAGAGCTGGTAGTGTGCAGAGAGCAGACAAGACCTTCAAGGCTGGCTTTGTCTCTTGCTAGAGGAAGACAACTTCTTCTTCTTCTTCTTCTTCTTCTTCTTCTTCTTCTTCTTCTTCTTCTTCTTCTTCTTCTTCTTCTTCTTCTTCTTCTTCTTCTCCCCTTTTCCTCTTCCTTCTCAGTTTTCCTTTTTCTTACTCTCCTTGCTGCTGATTGGCACGTCTCATCAAAGGAAGGAAGGAGAAGAGAGGGAGAGAGGTAGAGAGGAAAAGAGGGAGGGGGGAGAGAGAGAGAGAAAGAAAGAAAGAAAGATAGGTAGATCCTGGCCAAATGCTCCAAATCACTGGCAATAAGAGAGTTGTAAATCAAATCACAATGAGATGCCATCTCAGTCTAGTAGCAGTGGCAAAGTTTAGCAGGGCAGCAAGAAACAAACAATAAATATTGAAGAGGATGTGGAGATGTGAGAAATCTCATACAATTGGTATGATTGTAAAATGCTACAACCACTCTGAAAGGCAGTTTAATGTATCCAAAAAAACCTGAGCATAGATATTAGAAAAGTGCAACAATGAATGACCGGAAACCATAAGTCTCTGTAAACTTCCATTAAAATTAATAAAAAAATATAAAAATAAAAAAACCAAAACTGAGCATAGAAATTCAATATGACCCAGCTATTACACTACTAGGAAAATACTTCAAGGAAATTAGAGACACAAATGGAGATTTGCTCATTGCAGCGTTACTCACTATCACAAGAACATGGAGATGAACCAAAAGTCCAACCACAATCGAATGGATTGAGAAATAGTGGTACATTCACTCAATAGAATACTGTACAACACTCAGGAACAGCCATTTCAAAAACTATTACATAACTTGAGAGAACCTAGAGAGTATTATGCTGGGTGAACTGACTCAGTCTTATAAGGACAAATACTGTATAAGACCGTTATTTTAGAAATAGAAGGACAACTAGTAAAACACGTATTAGGACCCAAGGGAGGAAGGGGAGGGAGCAGAAAGATGAGAATGGGTACAGCAGAAATCACAATGTTGCACAATTGATAGGTGGAGGGGCAGGGTGAAGGAAATGGGAAGGATCCCATGGAGACCTGAAAAGACAGGGTAATAATGGGCAAGATCCAATGGTGACAAATTTTATAAAACATTATGCATGGGAATGATTGTATCAAACACAATGTGAAGAATAGTGTGAAACACAATGTATACAAACTTTGTAAGCAAACCAATACAAAATAAAATAAAAAATAAAGAAAAATGGGTATCTTTGAGTTACGCTGATGCAGAGAAATATTATCCCATAGACTGTCAAGAGAACAATGGAGTCTATCCTAAAGAAGGTGAAACCAGGATGCTCCGGGAAGGCAAAGATGATGAAAGTCCATCTTGTATGCTTTGGGCATGTTGTTAAGAGGGACCATTCCTTAGAGAAGGACATCATTCTTGAAAAAGTGGAGAGTCAGCATGAGAGAGGAAAACTCTCAATGAGGTAGATTTACACAGTGACTGTTACAGTGGGCTCAAGTGTGTTGAAGATAGAGAGGAAGACACTGGATAGAGGATGGATCAGTCGTGTTGTTCAAAGGATCTCTATGAGTTGTAGATAACTTGATGGCACACGATAACAAACAGAATTAAGACAGTATCAAGCAATATCATTAGTATCACTAACAGGTAAAATCTTGCTGAAGATTATTTAAAGATGGCTGAAACAGTACATCAACAGGAAACGTTTACAAATTCAGGCTGGATTCAGAAAAGGCCACAGGATAAGAGAGCTTTATTTCATTGTTAATGTCAACTGAATATTGGTTAGAAGTAGAAAGAATACAAAAAAGATACTTATTTTTGTTCTATTGGCTATGCTTGCATGTGAAATCAATCATATTGTTCTGTAGTTTCCACACTCAGTTGGGTTGCCCTTCTTTGGGATGGGAAGAAATATAGACCTCTGCCAGTCAGTTGGCCAAGTGGTTGTTCTCCAGATTTCTTGGCACAACTTGGGGAGCACATCCACGGCACCATCTGTTAGCTGAAATATGTCAATTGGTATACCATCTATTCCGGGGGCCTTATTTCTTGCTATTTCCTTCAAAGTAGCTTGAACTTCCGCCTTCATCACCATCGGCTCTGGCTCAAATGCTATTTCATTAAATGCTTCTGTACCCAACAATTCCTTTCGGTACAATGACTCAGTATATTCCTTCCATCTTCTTTTGATACCTCCTGGATCATTTAACATTCTGCCTAAAGCATCCTTGATTGTAGCAA
>NW_006399875.1:2253475-2255207 GCF_000299155.1 Elephantulus edwardii
ATGCTCTTCTCCAGCACCACAGCTCAAAGGCATCAATTCTCCTTCTATCCTCCTTGGTCATTGTCCAACTCTCTGATGCATAACAAGTGATTGGGAAGATCATAGCCTGTATCAGACACACCTTAGTCTCCAGAGAGACACCATTGCTCTTCAGTACTTTGGAGAGGACTAGTTTGGTAAATTGAAGAGTTGTTGAAAGAAAAGATGATCTTTTCTGAGGTTGAGTTGCACGGTGACTGCCACCACGGTCTGAAGCACAACAAAGACAGTGAGGGTTACACAGAATCAGACAGAGTTTCGTTCTGTGATATGTTAGCTCACAGTTGGGGCAGACTAAATGGCATCTAACTCTTTCAAGATGTTTTTGTGTGCCGTTGAGTTGGAACCAGCTCATAGCTAAACCTCCAGTGGGTTTTCTGAGGCAGTAAACAGCTTAGGAGGAGATTGCCCATCCTTCTCCGACATAGCAGCTAGTGGATTTCAACTGTTTGCCTTTGCGATTGCAGCACAGTTTCTTACTACTAGGACATCTAAGCTTCCTTTCCAAGATGAGATACAACTGATTTCTCAATAATAAAAAAAATGGGATAATATTGGCATTAATTGATTAAATGTAGATATGAGGAGTTTCATGAAGAAGAAATCTGGAGGGCAAGAGTTAAGAACAACCTACAAGATAAGGCCAGACACTTTTCTAATTATTTTAAAACGCAATGTTTAAAAATGTTAAAATATGTTACATTCACACAATGTAATATTACGCAGCACACAGGAGGAATAATGTTGTAAATTACTACCTAACTTGGGAAGGACTAGGGAGCATTATTCTGAGTGAACTAACTCAGTCTCATAAAGAAAATACTGTGTACGACTATTTTTGTAGAGTGTGTCCCAGGATCCCAGGAGGCTTAAATATAGAGCTGCACAGTTTGATGGGTGGAGGGAGGGATTGGTAAAGGAAAGGGTAAAGGTCTGGTGTGAAAAACAATGTATATGAACTTTATATATAAACCAGTACAAAATAATTTAAAAAAAAAATTAAAATATCATATACACGATGTCATTCTAGATACAAAGGTGCACCTTATCAAGGCTGTGGTCTTCTCAAATACTTATTATGCTTCAGAAAGATGGACAATGACTAAGGATGCTGAAAGAAGAATAGATGCCTTCAAGTTGTAGTGCTGGAGAAGAGTCTTGATCATACCCTGGACTGCCAAGAACACAAATAGGTCTGTCATGGAGAGGGTGAAACCAAGTCTCTCCTTGGAGGCCAGGATTTTGAAGCTCTGCCTCACTTACTTTGGGCATGTGGCCAGGAGAAATGGGTCCTTGGAGAAGGAATCATGCTGGGAAGGGTGGAAAGACAGCACAGGAGAGGAAGACTCTGAATAAGATGGATTAATACAGTATCTGGGGCAATGGGGGTTGGTGAATTAGTGAGACTGGCTCAGGACAGGGAAGGATTCAGACCTGCTGTACACAGGGTCGCTTTACATTGCAGGTGACTCAATGGCACATAACAACAATAACATACTATGACAGGCTTGGAAGCAGGAGTGACATCCACTTCTTAAACAACATGCCTCTACGCACTTTGATAACTGTCGATAGATGTAGAGGGACTTCAGGCTTTATGTTTTTATGGCCGCTATGAGTAGTGCATAATCTTTGCAATCGCTTGTTATGCATCAGAGAGTTGGACAATGACTAGGGAGGACAGAAGGAGAGT
>NW_006399875.1:2255307-2262544 GCF_000299155.1 Elephantulus edwardii
GACTCGACGGCACATAACAACAACAACAAAAATTGACTATGTAAGGCTATTTAACTGTGTGGGTCATAGTAAATTACGGATATCATTGAGTAGACTGGAAATTTCAGAACACATCAATTTTGCTGATCGGAAATGTGGACCTAGATCAAGGAGCAGTTTCTTGAACAGAACGAGGGAAAGCTACATGCTTTAGAATAATGAAACATGTGTGTTGGGATTGTAGCTTTTCTCCATACCTATTCAGTTTGCATACTGAGCAGATAATTCGTGAAGCTGGACTATGTGATGAAGTATATGACATCAGGCCAGAGGGCTGCAGGCCTGAAGGCCCTACCATATTCTACCATTCTGGCAGGCCCAAATGTTGCCTAACTCTGGCCCAGAAATCCCCAACTTATCTGGCAAGTCTGCTCTGCCATCACCCACTTAGGGCAAAAAGAAAGCCACAAGCACCCCAAGCTTTCCATACCTGCCTCTCTTCAAGAAGCGAGAAGCCACATCCAGCTGACACTGAGACTCCCAAGACACTCGCCCTCATCCTACAGGCGTTGCCAGACATTTCAGTGTTTTACAATTCCAGCATGCAGTTCTAAATAGTGCTGTGAACTGTGCATTTGGAAAAATGCTTCTACTGTTTTCTCTTTTGGGGAGACTTTCTTTACATAACTTTTGTCACGTACAGAATTAGACTCCTATGGTCTGCATCCAATGCAGGCTTGGCATTGGCTTTGACCATATGAGATTGAAATAATTTCGTCTTAGTAGAAATGGTACCAGTCTGCCAATAGAAGGGCAGCTGTGAATGATCCCAGGCCCCTGTTACCAACTCATGGTTTACACACATCAGTGAAAAGAATTGAGAGCCAAAGATATGTAATGGTTTTCAGGAGAAGATGTACTGGCCTAATTAGATGATTGGATGAGGGTATGTTCAATTCCCTACACTCACACCCCCTGCCAAATTTATGGAGTACGATTGGCTTCTCTTCGAGAAAATCGGTCATCATTTGTCTTGCTGATTGTGAGAACAACTGGAGGCTTCACTAAAGTTTCTGAAGCTATGTTTTCAATGAAATGGAAATTTTCTGTAGAATAGATGAGATTCAAATAGTAACTCAAAACGGCTTCATTTTAGAAGGTTCTTATTTCTATTTATACCATTATAAAGAACTCTGAGTTGGGGATCAGTGGTCTAATTTTTACATTCCATGTAGGAAGATCAGATTCAATCCCAGGCCAGTGCATCTGTGTATGGTCACTAATGCATTTCAGTGCAGGCTCGTGTGATACTATGGCGCCAAGTGCATTTTAGCAGGGTGTCTGGACAAAGACAAACTAGGAAGAAACACCTCATGATTTACTTCTAAATATCCAGTGGGAACCTTATTAACCAATGCAATTCAGTCTCTTGCCATCAGAGGGAATGTGCAGCACCAGGTTGTATTGTTCCATTGTGCTTTGTGTTACCATGAGTCCAGAGTGACCAGATAGGTAACAGGTAGCGACAACTCCAATGCCTGTTCTCATTAAAGTAGAATTAGGCCTATATGTATAGGGATAACAGTTTCTATGGTTTTGGTGAATCCAAAATTCTCCTAGAAACAAGGAGGGTGAGGCCTCATCTCAAGAACTTTAGGTACATTGTCAGACCAGGCTCATATCTGTAAAAGGGCATTTTGCTTGAAGAAGGGCAGAGTCATTGAATGAGAAAACCTTCAAGGAGATATATTGACACAATTACCATAACAAGGAGTTTGACCACAGCACAGATTGTGAGGATGGCACAAAATTAGGTATAATTTTTTTCCTGTTGTACATAGGGTTGCTGTGAGTTGGAGGTAATTCAAGGAGATTTAGCAACAAGGTTCTAGTAGATACAGTTCTAGAGGTAAGGAGCTCTGGGGATGCAGTGAATAAGTGTTCAACTGCTAATGGAAAGGTTTCCAGTTTGAACCCACCAATGATTTCATGAAAGAAAGATATAGAAGTCTACTATCTGCTGCTATGATTGTTGTTGTTGTTATGTGCCATTGAGTCATTTGTCAGTCATAGTGACCTTATGTACAAGAGCTCTAAATGCTGTTCTATCCTGTGCCAATCTAGCCATCTCAAGCACACTCATTCGCACCGCTCCAGTCACAGAATCGATCCATCTCATCAAAGGTCTTCCTCTCCTTCACCGTCCCTCCACTCTGCCAAACATGATGTCCCTCTCCAAGGACCAGTCCCTCCTTGCAACATGCCCAAAGTATGTCAGACAAAGCTTCAGTTCAATAAACACTATTAGATGGTGTCATTCTAAGACCATCAAGGAGATGGATCGACAGAGTGACTACCGTAATGGGCTTGACTAAGAAGGAGGCTGTGATGATGGTGCAGGATAAGTCAAGGTTCAGATCTGTTGTTTACAGGGTGGCTATGAGTGCTAGCCAACTTGATGACACCTTCCAACCACTCTCACCCTGTAAGGTGGGTATGCTGTTGTTAGGCTCCATTCAGTCAAGTGCGACTCGTAGTGGTCCTATAAACAGCACATCTGAACCCTGTCCTGTCCTGTGCCATCCTAACACTTCTCGACACAGTAGAGCCCATTGCGGCAGTCACCATGTCAACCCACTTGGCTGAGGGTCTTCTCTCCTTTGCTGACCCTCTATCCTTCCAGGAATCATGTCCCTCTCCAAGGAAAAGCCCCTCCTAGCAACATGTCTGAAATACCTGAGTCAAAGCCTCAGCATCCTTGCCTCCAAAGAGCACTCCAGCTGCTTCCTCTCCAAGACATGTTTGTTCTTTTGGCCCTCCATGAGATGTTCAGGGCTCTTCTCCAACTCCACAGCTCAAAGGAATCAATTCTTCTCTCATCCTTATTCATTGTTCAGCTATAGGACACAATGGTAACAAGGATGGTAGTTTCAAGCTATTATGCTACCGGTTGCAAGCAGAGGTGTTTATTCTATTTTATTGACCATGTAATGACATTTTCTTGTGTGTGTCATAATTAAAATATAAATATTATCAAGAAGAACAGAAATTCCAGTTTGGTATAAATGCCTTAAAGGTACCACCACCAGAGATTCTGTCGCCAGATTCAAGGAAAAAAAAACCACAAAAACATCCGTGGTTAGAGCAGAGAAGACAAGGAGACTGGAGTTTGGCAGCACCCTTTGGTCCAGGGGATGGTGGCACACCTTGTTGTTAAAAAAAAAAAGGATAATCCATTCTTTTTAGATTATGGCAATGAATTAAAATAAGCCTTTGCCAGCCTCATGAAACTTGACAGTAGACAGGATTTGTGACTTCTATTAAAAAAAAAAAAAGAGTCTGGTGGTTGGAATTTCAGTGCAGGTGGCATTCCTGACATTCCACTGGGCAGGCTGGTACCTGTGTGTGCTCTGGAGAGTTCCAGCTGGCCACTCACAGCTGAGGATGCCTGTGTTCTGTGAGTGGGAGGTGGTGGTTCCTGTCTCCCTAGATGCTTTGGTCCCCAAACACCACCACACAGATTGCTCTTGGAAATCAATTTTCCCTTGTCTACCAAAGTTAAAAACACCTTTCCTTCACACAAAGCCTTTCTCAATGTATTATACCTTTCTAGTTTTTTTCCTTTCTTTTTTTTTGCCAATTGAAATATTATTCATGAGAGAAAGGCAGTTACAGACAACTGCCTTTCTCTACAACTGAGTGAGGTTATTCAGTACAAATGGAATGAACCTGATTTTTTTCCCCTCCTGATCAAAGCAAAAATCTTTTGAAGTTTAGCTATTTGATAGAAAGTGGCTTTTATAACAAGCTGATATATGAGTTAATAGGACATAAAGATATTTTATTAAACTGCAAACCATTATTAATATTGCAGTTTTAACTTGAAAGAAATATGCGGACTGACACCGGAAATTAATTAGATTATTTCATCACTCTTTTACATTATAAACTTTGATACACTTGCATAGATATATAGGTACATTGATAAAAAGACACAAAGACAAACAGAATTTTAATGAGCAGGAGCTTTTATCTACTAACACTTTGTGACTTAATTTTTTCTGTTTATTCTGCCTATTGATTCCAGTTGAAACCTGCTGTTTTAATGTTGTTATTGATATTCTCTCTGGGTTTTCTTCTAATTCTGGCATTGATATTTCCTTGATCGGATTTAGTTTATTTGAATTGCCTGTAGGTTTTGGTCTCCGGAGTTTTTCTCTGCTTATAGACATGCAAAGATAAAACCTCTCTTTTTATCTAAAAATCCTTGAGAGACTCTGAAAGATACAGCCGTTTTCTGAGGACATTAAAAAGCAAGAGACAACAATCAAAAGGCATCTCCATCTCTCCCAGTTTATTCTAGATTTCAGTTTTGTATACCCCGGACACTCTCCTCCTCCTGACTTGTAATCTCACCAGCCCTGTTGGTTCTGCGAATGAATGATTTTGTCACAGCATCATACATTGTTTAAGTCTTGGGTCACTGATTTTTCCTTATGAGTGGCTAATTTTTGCAAGGGAGAGATCATGTGTGTAAATACCTCTGATAAAGATGTTTCTTTCTGAACTAAAGGAACTATCAATACGCTTAGAAAGTTGAGTCAGGGGGGAGCTCTGGTGGCCTACTGGTAAGGAGCTGCAACTACAATTCCAGAGGCGCACGGTTCGAATCCACCAGATGCTCTGCCAGGGAAGGAGGGACAATCTCCTCCTGTACCAGTCAGATCTGATTTGACAGTACACTCACACAAAAATAGTAAAATAAAATTAAAAAGAAGAAAGTTGAGTCAGATGCAATTGCCATTTTCACAGGTCAAAAACAGACCGAACATAGGCTCTTTCATATTGTTAAGCTTTCATGCTGCTATGAATTCTTGTTATTAGATGCAGTCAGGGTTAAGTACAACTTACAGTGACCCCATGAACAGCAGATCTGAACCCTGTTCTATCCTGGACCATCTTTGTAATTTCTGACACACATGAGCCTGTTGCTGCAGTCACCATGTCAGTCCGTCCCTGGTGGCTAAGTGTTAAGAAATTGCACTGTCAAGCCCCAAAGCTGTATAGATTGGATCCACCAGATGCTCCAGAGAAGAAAGATGGGCAATCTCCTCTTGTGTGATTTACTACTTCTGACACTGAGTAACTGTATCGAAAGGAATTGGCAGACACAGAAGAATTTCACGAAACAACATATGAGCAAGAGCCTATGGTGATGAAGGAAGAAGTTCAAGCTGCTTTGAAGGAAGGAGCAAAAAAATAAGGCTCCCGGAATAGATGGTATACCAATTGTCATATTTCAGCTAACAGATACTGCCCTGGATGTGCTCACCAAGTTGTGTCAAGAAATCTGGAGAACAAACACCTGGACAACTATCTAGAAGAGATCTATATTTGCTCCCATCCCAAAGAAGGGTGACCCAACAGAGTGTGGAAACTACAGAACATTATCATTGATTTTACATGCAAGCAAGATTCTGCTGAAGAGTATACAAAAACGACTGGAAAGGCACATCAGCAGAGAACTGCCAGAAATCAAGACTGGGTTTAGAAGGGGTCGTGGCACTAGGGATATTGTAGCTGATGTTAGATGGATCTTAGCTGAAAGCAGGGAATACCAGACGAATGTCTATCTGTGTCTCATTGATTATGAAAAGGCATCTGACTGTTTGGATCATAACAAACTGGCTGATTCTGAGAAGAATGGGAATTCCAGAACACTTGATTGTGCTACTGTGAAACCTATACTTGGGCCAAGAGGCAGACGTCAGAACAGAGCAAGGAAACACTGCATGGTTCAAACTTGGGAAAGGTGTATGCCAGGAATATATCCTATCTCCATACCTTTTCAACCTGTATACAGAACAGATTATCCAGGAGGCTGGGCTCTATGAGGAGAAGTGTGGGATCAAGATTGGTGGAAGATCTATTAACAATCTGTTTTATGCAGATGACAAAACCCTGCTTGCTGAAACTGAGGAGGACCTGAAGCGCTTGCTGCAGAGGGTTAAGGACTGCAGCTTCCAAAATGGATTGAGGGTCAACGTCAAGCAGACAAAGATTCTCACCACTGGCCCAATTGGCAGCATCAGGATGGATGGTGAAGAGATTGAGATTGTTAACAACTTTAGTCTGCTTGGCTCCACAGTCAACCCTCTTGGCACCAGTAGCCAGGAAATAAAAAAAAAACAACAAACAACATATTGCGATGGGAAAGTCTGCTCTTAGGAACCTCTCCAGGGTACTGAAGAACAAAGGTGTCACTCTGGAGACTAAGGTGCATCTGATACAGGCCACGGTCTTTACAATCACTTGTTATGCATCAGAGAGTTAGACAATGACCACTGAGCATAGAAGAAGAATTGATGCCTTTGAGCTGTTGTGCTGGAGAAGTGTATTGAATGTACCATGGACTTCCAAGAAAACAAACAGATTCATCCTGGAGAAGGTTAAACCAGGATACTCCATGGAGACAAGGATTCTGGGACTTTGTCTGACATTCTTTGGACATGTTGTAAGGAGAGCAGGTCCTTGGAGAGGGAGATCATGCTTGGGAGGGTGGAGGGAGAGCGCAGGAGGTGAGGCCCCTCTGTGAGGTGGATTGATTCAGTGACTGGGGTAATCGGGATGGGTGTGTCAGAGGCAGTGCAACTGGCGCAGGATAGAGCAGAGTTTAGGGCTGTTTTACATAGGGTTGCTATGGGTCACAAGCAACTCGACGGCACATAACAACAACAACAACAACAACAATACTCACTTAGGAGCCAGCCACTAGTCAGTTCTGACTCATGATGACACCTGCTATGGTTTGGGAAAAGAATAAAGCCTGTTTTATGGGTGGCCAACAGGAAGAAGCCCATTGCCATTGATTCTGAACTGATTCATGAACTCCAGGAGGTTTCAGGAAGCTCCGAATCAGGCAGGAGGCAGTTACCTCTCTTTATTCCTTGGAGCTGTTGGTGGATTTGAACTGCTGGTGAGGTGACCCTTTTGGGTTAGCAGTACTTCCTACAGACTATGCCACTGGAATCCTCTATGGGTGCGCAGAAAACAGCACAACTCTGTCTTAGAAGAAGTGGAACAGGCGTTCTCCTAGGCAAGGCTGATGACGCTCTGTCTCACTCTGGATATGTTTTCAGGAAGGACTGGCTCATGGAGAAGGACTTGTTGTTGTTATGTGCCATCGAGTCACTTGCGACTCATAGCGACCCTATGTACAACAGCCCTAAACTCCGCTCTGTCCTGTGCCAATCGCACT
>NW_006399875.1:2264871-2279847 GCF_000299155.1 Elephantulus edwardii
GCAATGCGATTGGCACAGGATAGAGCAGGGTTTAGGGCTGTTGTGCATAGGGTTGATATGAGTCCCAAACGACTCAACAGCACATAACAACAACAACAATATGAGTCGTGCATGAGTTGTACTCAACTCGAAGGCAATCAACACCAACAACAACAATACATCCCAGAAAGGACAAAAGATGCTATTACTTAAATAGAAGAATTTCTGGTGGTTTTGTCTATACATAGTAATGCTCTTAGCTCAATGGCCATACTTCTTTGGTGGTTCAAATCCACCAGCTGCTCTGTGGGAGAAATATGGGCAGTGTGCTTACATGCTTTGGAAACTCAAAGGACGGCCAACTGTAAGTCAGACTCAATTGAAAGGCAATGAGAGAGAGATTAGCTAAATATATAATAATCCACGGACATACTATTTTTATGGCTGACTCCCGGCTGGAGATTCGTACCCACATCTGATTACTTTTGCTTTCCTATGGCTTTCTACAGAGGCTCGTCCAACTCCTCTCAAATTGTTTGCATCTCATTTATTATTTCAGAATTCTTTGTGTCATTGAGGTTTTGTTTGTTGAAATATATTTTCTTTTTTCTCTGTCCTTTTTCTTTTCGTCACTGTAGCCGTAAATAATACTGAAACTGGAAGCACTAATTAAAACTCTGGGAGCTCTGTGTGTAGTCCTGCTGACAGAGGAAAGATCACTAACGATTGCCTTCTACAGTTCCAATGTTATCAATCAGTCAATTTCTCTTTTCCACAGCTGTGTGGGGCCTTTGAAAGCGGCTGCTTTGAGTGCCTAGATTGCATTGAAGGAGAAGAAAAGAAGGAGAGAGAACCTTCTTGGCCTGGGGGGATGGAGTCTGGGTCTAAGAGGGGAAGTAAGAGGGATAAAGGGACCGGCTGTCTGTTTCATCCCCTCTGCCTACACAGGTTTATTATCTGATTGACTACTGGGGAGGCACCCAGGCTACTGTTAGCAACATAACTGGATAAGTTGTTCTATAAACCAATAACTTTCATTCCAGGGACAGGCCCTGTCTAGGGTTCTGTAGGCACCCTAACACCTCATTCACCCAGCAGTGCCAGGAAAGGGAGGGAAAGTCAATGAATGTTGCCTTTTCTAGACAAACCCTGCCTTGTCCCTAGGAACAAATCATGAACAGACACCAAGGCATGTGAAGAAATTCTTTTCAATTTATCAGATACTTTATGTTTCTTAAAAATAGCAGACCCAGCCCTTGTTTTCTGAAGGCATTATATTGGTATGTGTGCAAAATGCATATATATTGTGCTTCATTCATGCACCTTGTGTTTCACACATACTTTCATTCACATTGTGTTTCATACAATTATCCCCACACACTGTGTTTTATAAAATTAATCACTATTAATCTGTACCCACTATCACCCCGTCTTTCCAGGACTCCAGAGGATCTATCATAATTCCTTCACCTCCTTCTTCTGTCCACAAAAGCCTGGGACCCCGTGATTTTGCCTTTACTCATCCCCAACACTCCAGTCTCCCTTTCTTTCCCCTTGTGGGGTTTTATACACAACTTACCAGTTATCCTTCTATTTTTACAGTATGTTTTTATGTAGTATTTGTCCTTATGAGACTTAGTTCACACAGCGTAATGATCTTTAGCCTGTTCCATGCAAATATAAATTTTATAAAATCATTGCTCCTGAGTATTACATAGTATTCCAGGGTGTGAATGTACCACAATTTCTCAATTCAGTCGCTTGATGATGGACATTGGAGCTGTTTCCGGTTTCTTGGCATTGTGAACAATGGTGCTGTGAACATTGATGTCCAAATCTCCACTTAGTCTCATTTCTACTTTCTGCATTCCTATATTTCTGTATGGATTCCTATCAGCTGAATAACTAGATAATATGGAATTTTTATTTTCAGCTTTTTGAAAAGACAACAAACCCCTGTACCATTTTACAATCCCACCAGTAGTGCATGAGAATTCCAACTCCTCCACATCCATCCAACATCTATTGCTTGTTGTCCTGTTAAACTTTGCCACTGTTCCTGGTGTAAGATGGTATCTCATTGTGGTTTTGATTTGCATCTCTCTGATTGCTAGTGGTTTTGAACGTTTCTTCATGTGGCTGTTGGCTTATTACTTACTTTGATGACTCACTTCATTGGGGCATCCCCTGTAAGATGGGATAATGTTCGAAGAGATTACCTTGAAGTGTTATTTCATAGGGATCACCCAGCATTAAATTACCAGTATTGCTATAAATTTTTAGGGAGCTGTGGTGGCCTAGTGGCAAGAAGCTGCACTGCAATCCATAAGGCAAGAGGTTCGAGGTCACCAGCTGCTCCATGGGAAAAATACTGGTAATCCTCTCCCCTGAGATTAACGGTCTCTGAACACCCTCTGGAGGATCAGCTATTGGTCAGTTTTGACTCTATGGTACATAACAACAACAACTGCTGTATACTTAAGCCTGGTTTGTGTAATCTTTCTGTCTTCTGGTTTCAAAAGTTCATCTTTTCCAATTATGTTGTTATAAGCAGAGGCATTCAACATTGGTGTTAACTATTATTGATATTGGCTATGGTTGATGCATCCTCTCATAATGCAGTAGGTACCTCAGGAGGAATTTGAATCTGAGTTTCCCACCCGAAGGGTGAGAGTTTAACCAAGGTACCAACACTATTTCTGGAGCTTGAATATCTTGAGTGAAACAAAAACACAAAGGCTCCACATTGGCCTCTTGGCAGGTCCAAATCATTAGAAAATTACTGACTAGTACAATAATTATGTACTCATATAATTGCAATCCTTAATTGATGTTGTTGTTGTTATATGTGCCGTCAAGTCTCTTGCGATTTATAGTGACCCTATGCACAACAGCCCTAAACCCTGCTCTATTCTGTGTCAATCTTAGTCTTTCACACACCCACCCTTATTAACCTAATCACTGAACCAATCCACCTCACCAAGGGTCTTTCTCTCTTGCATTATCTCTCTACCCTCCCAAGCATGATATCCCACTCCAACGACTGGTCCCGCCTTACAAAGCATTATTGGAAAATTTGTCTAGTATTTGAATGAACGATGTTTTACTAATGTTCTTATTGCTGGTTGAAATTTGTCTCCTAAAGCTGGAGCTGAGCTGCTGTAAAATCTACTTTGGATCTAGAGAATTCACAGTGGTAACTTTGCATCTTGTTGGGCATGAGTTAACATGATCATCATTCCTTGAACTTGGGGTTACCCATTATGTTTCTAGAACTATATATTGATACTCCTTCTACAGACCGTTCCTGACACGCAGCACAAGAAAAATGACTGGAGCAAGACAGAGACACAGAGAGAGGAATATGAAGTTAAATGAGGCTGCAGTTCTTTAAAAGACTGGTTGACCTTTGGAGTAAAGATGGAGGCAGGCTGGTGGAGACCTAGTCATCTGTGCACCACTCATCTCCATGTTTGTCCCCACAGATGGAGTGAAGGAATGCAGTCTACCAGTGGCCTGATTCCAAATGAAGTGACTAACTTGTCAACCACAGGGAAAATAGGGTTTGGACACGACATTTTGAGCCAAAGGTAGATGGATGATTTGAGACAATGACACTGAAATGATAAATCTACTCAAGGTACAGTGGCTTGTAAGCAGGCAATTTGAAGTCTTTTTCCTTAGGGCAAACATGCTTGGCAACAGAAGAAACACATTCATGTCTAAATCTTGCTCTGGAAGGTATCAATCGGGTGGTGTATATATCTTTGTCTCTAGAGTCCTTATTTAAACAAACAAAGCCATTAACATAGATATTGTTGCTGTTGTGTACTGTTGAGTCAGAACCAACCCATAGCTGACCCTCTAGTGGGTTCTCAGAGGCAGTTAATCGCACGGGAGATCACCCATCCTTTTCTGGAGGAGTGGCCGGTGGCCTCAAACCTCAAACCTTTGGGACTGCAGCACAGCTTCTTGCCTCTAAGATACCAGAGAGCCTAACACAGATATATGGAGCTTAATTATGCAACAGAGATTAGAATGTGTTCTTTCCTTACTTGTGCATCGTTGGGTAAACGAGGTAGGAACTGATTGTCTCAGGAGCTGAGAACATCATGGCCATATTGAATTTCTTTTGGCGATGGACCATGTTCATGGATGTTTCCACTTGTGGGCATGCACATACATACTTTCATTGCTTTTAAAATGATGGTTTAGGTGACAGTTTACCTCATAAATGAGTTGTTCAGTTAACTATTCATACACATTTTGGTTTGTGGTATTAGTTGCGGTTCCCTTACACACAGTACTTAGCATCTACCCAAGGTCTTGAAAGGATACCTTTACAGTCAAGTCTCCAATCATCCACAGGTGGCTAGTCTGATGAGGCTGGGTGCAGAGCTTCTATTCTAGTGGGAAGAGGGATGAACGCTTCTTGAAGACCATGTTTTGACTTCATTGGAACTCTGACAGTTAGAAAGGGGCATCCTTTCTCATGCATATCTACTCTTTTTTTTTAACAATTTGAATTGGTTTTAACACAATAATTCATCTACATTGTGCTTCATTCATCCAAAGTTGTTCCATACACTCCTTTATTTACGTTGTGTTTCATTCATACCAAGTTTGCTCCATAAGCTCCTTCATTTACATTGTGTTTCACTCATTCTTATACACTGTATACCACATTCATTACCTTTGATCTATGGCTGTTATTACACTGTCTTTTCAAGTCCTGCTGACTCTTTTCCATTGTTACAACCTCTTCCAAATCTTCCCTTAACTAAACTTAGATATCCTAGTAATTCCCACGCTTCCCCTTTATTGTCCCCTTCCCCTTTAGGACATCTATGCCAGTCTTAATAGTTAGTTAACTCAGACAGTGCTCTCTAGACTGTTCCATATTTTGTAGTATTTCATGAAATCATTGCTCCTTAGTGCTGCATAATGTTCAATTGTATAAATGTGCCATAATATCTCAACCTGTTCATTTGTTGATGGGCATTTGGGCTGTTTCCGTATTATTTCTATTGTGAATAATGCTGCTATGAACACAGGTGGACATTTATCTACTCTGGATGCTGCTGTTCAGTTTGTAGGGGACAATACCATGCAGAGTCCTATTCACTCTCTATTGTCTCAACTTTTCAAGACCTGCTTGCATGACAGGAACTAAGGTCCAACCAGTGGGGAAGCCTGCTGTCCTCTCTCAACACTGACGAGCCACTGCAGTGACAGAAGGTCTGGCCTATTCTGCTACACAGTCAGAGGAGGGGATGGCCAGATGAATGTCATAATTGCTAGATCTTTCTAGTGCCAAGTGTACACATGTGAGTATGTTTCTAATTAGTGCATGTGAACAAATGAATGTGCATGCGTGTGTACATATGAGCACTCGAGTGCATAGGCCTTGTGTGTGAGTGCATGGGTAAGTATGTATGTACACTGAGTAGGTGAGCATGCATATGTGCATGTGAGCATGTATTCATTTATGTTTATGCTTATGTGTGCTTGTGAGTCCATGTACGTGTGCATGAGTACATGAATTCATGAGTTTGTGAGTACATTTGCGTGAATGTGCACATGTAAGTATGTGTGTGTGTTTGCGTGTGTGTATGCTTATGTAGACATCAGCTGAAGCAAGGACCTGGTAGTGGTAACCTGTGTGTAACTTTCCAGACACTCTAGTTGGGTTAACCAGTTAAGGTAAGCATCAGGGGCCATGTGGAAGACAGAGACGGAGGGGAACAGGTCAACAGAGTGTGGGCTGTGAAGGGGGAGCATCGGGCTCTGTGATGTGGTCATCACAGGCTGAGTGGCACCATCAGTTTTGTCTCACTGAGGATAACTCTGGTGATACATGTAACCTTGAGTCAAATGATTGCTGTGAGAGTTGATAAATTTCCTGGGTGGCACAAATGGAAGTTCAACGCCACTCAGAGATGTCTCGGAAGGAAAACCTTGTGATTTACTGCTGAAAAATCAAACACTGGAGATTCTGTAAAGTGTAGTTCTAGTCTGACTCATATGGGGTTGGTATTGGTCAGAGTCAATTCTACGAAAATGGATTGGAAGTCTTGGTGGTACAAATGCTTAACTCACTGCTAACTGAAAGGTTGTGGGTTTGAGTCTACATCTACACAGAGACAACTTGGAAGAAAGTCCTGATGATCTATTTATAAAAAAAAAAAAATAAGCCATGAAGTGCTTTATGGAGCATAGTCTATTCAGATACATGCGGAGAGTCCGTGGGCCAGAGTTCCCTTGACAGCAAATGTAGGTTGGGTGGCAATGGGCAAACCAGTCATTTATCAGGTGGCTCAGAGGACTTATAAGAATTAGTCTTCTGGAAGTTTGACATTTCCTAAAAAACACTGAACATAGAAATTCCATATGACCCAGCTATTTCACTGCTAGGAATATACCAAGAGGATAATAGAACTGAGACTCAAACAGTTGTGTACACTCATATTCATAGAAGCGTTTTTCACAATAGCAAGAAAATGGAAACAGTCCAAATATTCATCAGCAAACGAGTTGATTGCAGGATTGTGTTACACTCACACAATGGAATAGTAGGCAGCATTCAAAAGCAATGCTTTTGAAAAATACTACATAACATGGGGGAGATTGGAAATATTATGTTGAGTGAGCCAACACAGTACTGCATAAGAAAGACGAGTATTATAAAAGCAGAAGGAATTCTAGTAAGATTCATACGAAGGTCCACAGGGGACAGGTTGGGGGAAGGGGAACTGAGGGTTTGGAAGGGGAGAGATTCTTGAGGGCACAAGGTTATATGCAGAGTGAGGGATTGAAGAAATTAGGAAAGATTCAGTGGGGACCCAAAAAGGTGGGGTGATGATGGGCATGGGTTAATGGTGATGAATTTTATAAAACACAATGTATAGGAATGATATTATGAAATACAAAATATAAACTAAACACAATATATACAAATTTTGTGTACAGATCAATATAAAATAAAAATAATTTAAAAATTTAAAAATTCATTTTGTCTCTGCCAAGAATAGACAGTCTTATTAAAAAAAAAAGACAACAAAAAACACCAACACTTTCCCCCCAAAAAAATCCCCAAAAGTTAAACATTGGACATTACAACAGTGTGTGTAAAGAAATTTAAGAAGGAGAATGCCAGAATTCTTTAAGGAAATGAACAAAATTATTCCCCATTTTCCCATTTCTCAAATCTACTTTAATGCTCAGTAGATTAAAAATCCAGTCATATAAAACCCAAATCACCATATTGTCTGATAATTCGTAGAAATAAAACTAGGAAACTTCTACATTCGGGCCTACGAGGAAAGAACCCAGTTGTCTTCTTCTCAACCATTTTCTGCTACCAAATGAATTTTACTTCCAGAAACAGCACTACTAAAATTTAACCTCAAAATTTTTAATTTCAATATTACAAGCCCTGAAGAGTTCTGAACATTTCTACAATGAAGACATGCATGTATTGATGTTTCCATATGTTTCTTATAACAAAAAATATTGATTTTGAATGATGTTGGCATTTATGTGGATAAACGATCCCTGATAATAGTAAATAATATTCCCTATAAAAATACAGATTTAGCTTCCCTGCCACACAAAAAGGAAAGGGCATTTTTAACCAAAATAAAGAGAGAGAAAAAGGAAAAAAACACGTCCCAAAACTAAGTCCATTATTATCAAAGCAATTCCAACTCCTGGTGGAACCGGGGTTTCCATTGGGTTTTGGAGACTGTACTGACTGGAAGAGATTTTATTCATTTGCTTTCCAAAAAGAGGTGATCCAACAGGTATGGAAATTACTGAAACAATTCACTGATATCACAAGTGAACAAAATCTTGCTGATGATTATCTAATAATGGTTGGTACAGTATATTAACAGAGAACTGCCAGAAATACAAGCAGAATTTAGAAGAGATGATACTAGGGACATCATAACCGATGTCACAATGAACTTGGCTGGAAGCAGAGAGTATTGATTATGCAAAGGCATTTGACTGTGTGGATTACAACAAATTGTGGCTTATGTTGAGAAGAATAGGAATTCCAGAACACTTGATTGTGCTCATGTGAAACCTATACTTGGACCAGGAGGTAGTCATCAGAACAGAGCAAGGAGACACTGCACAGTTTAAAATCAGGAAGGAGTACATCACGAATGCATCCTATTTCCATACTTTTTCAATATGTATGTTTAACAAGATGACTTCGGAGGCTGGACTTTATGAAGAAGAATGTGGCTTCCTGATTGGAGGAAGATTCATCAACAACCAATGTTATGCAGATGACACAAATTTGCTTGCTGAGATTGAGGAGGACCTGAAGTATTTATCCCAGTAGGTCAAGAACTGCAGTCTCCATTGTAGACTGAAGCTCAACATCAACAAAACAAACATTCTCACTATTGCCACAATAGGCAGCATTATGACAGATGGAGAGGAGCCTGAGATTGTTAACAATTTCAGCTTGATTGGTTCCACATTCAATACTCTTGGCTCTAGCAGCCAAGAAATAGAAAGTCGAATTGCATTAGGGAAATCTGCTGTCAGGGACCTCTCCAAAGAGCTGAAGAGCCACAGTGTCAATCTAGAGACTAAGATATGCCTGATCTGGCCCATGGTCTTTGCAATTATTTGTTATGCATCAGAGAGATGAACAATAATTAAGGAGGATAGGAAAAGAATTGATGCCTTTGAATTGTGGTGTTGGAGAAGAGAATTGAACATATTATGGATGGCTAAGAGAATGGACAGATCTCTCCAGGTGATGGTGAAACCAAGCTTCTCTTTGGAGGTAAGGACTTTGAAGCTTCGTCTCACATTCTTTGGACACGTTACCAAGAGGAATCAGTCCTTGGGGAAGAACATAATCCTTGGAAAGATGGAGGGAAAGTGCAGGAAAGGAAGACCCAAGATAAGATGGATTGACACAGTAACTGGGGTAATGAGATAGGTGTGTTGGAGACAGTGAGACTGGCTCAAGATAGGGCAGGGTTCAGAGCTACCGTATGTAGGGTTGCTACGAGTTGCAGTTGACTTGACTGCACATAACAACAAACAACAACAAACCTCTATAAGAGAAGATTATACGTCATTGTTCAAACTACCAGCTTATCAGTTCATAGCCTGACACTTTATGCAGTGTGCCACTAGGGCTTCTTATATTTTTACTAGTTTGTGGAAAAAACTGGAACATCAGGTGGTGAGTACAATTTACCAGAGGGCAATAGGGGCATTCATCTGCCTTTCTCTGTGATCAAGGGAAGGCATGCTTTCAGATCTTCTACCAGTTAGGTAGGAAATTTAAGACATTACAGGGCCCCATGTAGTCAATGACATTTTACAATGGGGCAAATTAACGAGTAATGCTTTGTGGGAGTTAATTTACCTCACTTGAGTAAGCACTTTACAACCATCGAATTGCCTGCCCAATGCGGAATCAGCTCCTTATGTTTTGCTTAATAAGATGAAGGTGAAAGTGTGAAGAGCTGGAGCAGTGAGAGGGAGGCCCACATCCATCTGCGCTGCTCAGGGTGTGGGCTGGGACCAGGTGACCCAGTGATTCTGTAAAGGAAATCCTTCTACGAAAGAGCTTCAGGACAGTCAACCTCAGGTATCATTCCCTGTGTTTTATTTCCGTTTTCATTCACACAAACACAACTGCATGTGTTTGGTAAGAAAGAACAGAAACAGTATCGGATTTATGGAGTTCTGCTGGTCTAAAGGATAAGGAAGGGACTCCGATGGTAAGGAGTCATGTTGTCACCTCAAAGGCAGGCAGTTCAAACCCACCAGCTGTTCCCCAGGAGAGGGGGCAGGGAAAGATGGGCAATCTCCTTCCATGTGCTTTGAAATCTTGGAAAACCCACTGGAGGGTCCGCTATGAGTTGGTTTTGACTCTATGGCTCTATTAAAACAACAGTGTGTTTTGGCTGCCAACCCAAAAGCACTCGGTTTGAATCCACCAGCTGCTCCTTGAGGGAAGGAGAACTATCTCTTCCCCTGTGATTTACAGTCATAAGCTTTTGGAGGGTCAGCTATGAGCCAGTTCTGATTGAACGGCAGCGAGTTGAGTTGAATTGAGTATGGGATTTGAGGAATTTTATTGAGCAACCAACATAAAGCTATGCAGTTCAAGGACATCAATGGGCTGGCAGGAAAAGAAGGTCTATCTCCTCTTATCGCCTCTGAAGCAAAAATTTGATTTAAATAAACATAAGAGCCTAGTGGAAGGTCAGTAATGGTTAGTTCTGACTTGATGGTACTAAACCCGAACATAGTTGACATAGTTGCTGATTAAAAAGTTGAATTAACACATCAGTGCTTGGTAACATCATACAGAGGCAGTGATGACATTTCTGAGAGGTATGGTGAGAATTAACTACAGCTGAAGAGTGGAAAAACCCAAACCCACTGATGTCAAATTAATTTCATATTTAAGGGAGGAGAAGAAGAGCCTCATAGGATTTCCAAGGCTTTGTCTTTACGGTAAGAGACTTACTCTCCCTACTGTGGAGGGGCTGCAGGGCTGGCTGGAACGGTTTCCTTTTGGGAAAGTCAAATGCTTCTAGAACTCCTTGAAGAACAGAATGTTGTTGTTGTTATGTGCCATTGAGTCGCTTGTGACTCATAGTGACCCTATACACAGCAGCCCTAAACCCTGCTCTGTCCTGTGCCAATCTCACTGTCTCTAACACGCCTACCATGATTACCCCAGTTACTGAATCAATCCACCTCATAGTGTCTTCCTCTCCTGCACTGTCCCTCCCAAGCATGACATCCTTCTCCAATGATTGGTCCCTTCTTGCAACATGTCCAAAGTATGTCAGACAAAGCTTCAGAATTCTTGACTCCAAGGAACAGCCTGGTTTAACCCTCTCTATAATGAACCTGTTTGTTTTCTTAGCAGTCCATGGTATATTCAATGCTCTTTGCCAGCACCACAGCTCAAAGGAATCCTTCATTATCCAGCTCTCTGACACATAGCAAGTGACTGCAAAGACCATGGCCTGTATCAGATGCACCCTAGTCTCCAGAGTGACATCATCACTCTTCAGTACCTTGGAGAGGTCTCTAACAGCAGACTTTCCCAACGCAACACATCTTTTGATTTTCTGGCTGCTGGTGCCAAGAATGTTGACTGTGTAGCAAAGCAGACTAAAGCTGTCAACAGTCTCAATCTCTTCACCATCCATCCTGATGCTGCCATTGGCCAAGTGGTGAGAATCTTTGTCTTCTTGATACTGAGCCTAAACCCATTTAGCTCAGTCCAAGGCTGCCTTGACACTCTGCAGCAAGCGCCTGAGGTCCTCCTCAGTTTCAGCAGGCGGGTTTTTTTTCATCTGCATAATGCAGATTGTTGATGAATCTTTCTCCTAGGAACACAAATAATAGCATCTTTAATTGCCATGCAGAAATTTCTGGAATAGATTTGGAGCACAATTCTGAATGCAGAGGAACAACACAAAGCCAGGTTGTCCCCTGATCTTATCTACTGCTCCCCTCAGGAAGGGGACTAAAAGGTGCTCATTCACCAGGACTCAAAAGTTGTGGGTGCAAACTAACCACAGATGTGGAACTTTGTGGTCTTTATGCAGCGTTTAAGTAGTGAGATGACAGTGCTAACTTTTGCATAAAAATAATAGAGTTGCAAGCTTATAGGTGTCAATGGCGAGTCTAACAGGCAAAATCAAAAGGAAGACAAACGGAGGGGTTACTAGGAGGAGTAATTGAGTAGAGAACTGAAGGGAAAGTGTGAGAACAGCAACGAGGGAAGACACGTTTTGGAGACTCTGAGAGCAGTGATAACTCAGAGGAGAACTACTGGCTCCACGCCAGAGGCCCATGTTGTCATCCTAGCGGATGCACCTTACATGAAGACAATGCTCATTTTTCAGTGGATGATTGCATGCTGTTTTGGTGCTCGGTAGGTTTTAAAGCCATTTCTGGACTAAGGCAAAGTAGAAAGAAAAGCCATGCGGATGAATTCTGAAAGTCAGCCAGTAAAGAGTCCCTCGGCTTATAAAGGACTCATTTCACTGGGCGTGGGGTCACTGTGAGTTGAGGACAACGGCAGGCCCAGTATTGACAATGACAGCAGCAAGAGGTTTGACAGCCTTCTCCAATAAGCTCCTCTACCCTCCTGATGGTGGAATCGCTACTCTGTGCTCACACATGGAAGTGAAATTAAGAGGAATGTTGCCAGCCTGTGAGTATAAGGAGCCCTCCAGGGTACCCATGCAGGTGACACAGTCTCCTAAAGGCTTCCTTTTACTCATCTGGATCAGAGATCATGAGCTGTGTTCCTTTGCCAGTGTGAAGGGTTCCAATTCTTGTCAAACAGAAGGGGTCGTGAAACTCTCCTGTGTCATCACAAATTGATGAAGGCCAGATGCAAGCAGGTAGCGTGTCGACACCTTGGAAGTGCACGAGAACACAGGGGAACTTAATTCTCTCTCAGAACTAGACCCATGACTCAGTTTTAGCAGATGAATGACCTTCCTGTGTGTACAGAATACGCCACCATCCTGTTTATGGTATATGTCTCTGGTGATGCGTATTCGAGTTGAAGCAACCTAAGAGCCATTCTTTCCTCATGAGAAGAAAGCATTCATCTGGAATCTGGAACGTGAGAAGACTTCCTGGTCCTCAGTGTAGAGTGGGACTCATCCGGCCACATCTTCAAGGTGCAGCCCTCTTGCTCTGCAGGGCATGGTGGCTGCCTTGCTGCACTCTTGAGGTGAAGTATCTTGCCTATTCGTTATGGCCCAGGCTAGTGTCAGGCTAGTTGTTGAGTCAATTCCAACTCACGGCAGCCACAGAGCCTAACTGTGTTCTGTAGGGTTTTCAGTGAGGGTTTGTGAAAGTAAATCTCCAAGTTTTCAAGTTACCTCTGGGTGAACTCCAATCTTCAGTTTTAGGCTTAGCAATTCACCATCGATGTCATCGTTAGGCATTCTCTTCAGGTAGATTCAAATTTCTTCTGAGCCCGTAGGACCAGGTAGGACCCTATAGGGTTTCTGAGGTTGTAATTCTTGTAGGAGGGGGCTCTTCCACATCCCATTTCCTGAGGAGCAGCTGGTGTGTATGAGCTGCCACCATAAGACCAGCAGCTGAATGCCTTCGCCACAGCCCAAAGACGTCACTTCCTCTTCCATCTTCCATATTCACTGTCCAACTTTCAAATACAGAATTTAGATAAATTAATTATTGTTGTTGATTACCTTCGAGTGGAGCACGACTCGTAGTGATCCTACGGACAAAAGGGCTGAAGACCCTCTGCGACTATTGCCATTTACCAAAGTTCAAAGAGTTTCCAGTTGTTGTTAAGTGCCATTGAATTGTAGGCAACTCATAGCGACCCTATGAATGAAAGACCTTGAACATTTGTGTAACTTTCATCCTTTCTCCAAGTTCATAGGGTTTCCCAAGGCAAGCTATTTCGGAAGTGGATGCCACTCCTGCTTCCAAACTTGTTTTAATCGGGGAACTCCACCAAACACTGTTCACCATGGGTGGCCATTATCACATTTGACACATTAGTGTCACAGAGGCATGTTATTAAGGAAGCGGGTGCCACTCGTGCTTCCAGTCCTGTCGTAGTATATTACTGTTATGTGCCACTGAGTCGCCTGCGATGTGTAGCGACCCTATGTACAGCAGCTCTGAACCCTTCCCTGTCTTGAGCCAGTCTCACTAATTCTGACACACCAACCCCAATCGCCCCAGTTACTGTATCAATCCATCTCATCTGGGGTCTCCCTCTCCTGCACTGTCCCTCCACTCTTCCAAGCATGATGTCCTTCTCCAAGGACTGGTCTCTCCTGGCCACGTGCCCAAAGTAAGTGAGGCGGAGCTTCAAAATCGAACTGTTTAGAAATGTACACAGGAGGAAAAGGCCAGCTGCTGCTGCCGCTGATGATCACCAATGATGTCCAGAGGATGGAGTGACCACTTGGCCAACGGCCTAAGAGCTCCAATGACCCATGACCTGTTGTATGTACCAGTGACGAGGAAGGAGGTGCACAGAGGAGGCGTCTGGTGTCTGGTTCCACATCCAGGGAGGCGTGCACACGCATCTTCTCTCATAACGAGGAGTGCTGGCGTCGTGAGTTCACCGTGACCCAGAGCATCTCTATAAACATACGCACACATGCATTTCCTTTCTGAGCTACAGGGGCAGAGGCTCTTCTGCTTCAAAGGGGCTGCTGTGCACCCCGTCACATATTGATTCTCCTTCTTCTTTTGATTTTAGGACATTTTTCTTTTTCAAGGTGGCTGACTGCTCCCGGGGCAGTGAGTCTGTGCTGGGCCCCGCCAAGCGGGTTGAGAGAGCCCTATATTTGGCATTCCTGTCACCACCACTGAGGTCATATCTGTTAGTGCTGGAGGTTGTTGAGCCATTATCAGCCGCTGATGCCTCTCCGGCTGCGAGGCTCATTTGGATTCAGTAGGAAGCACAGGCTGATCTCCTCTCGCCCACGCCACTGGGCCTTACAGGCCTGGACTCCCTGCGCTTTCTAAGGCTGCTGGCCCACGGTGCCTCACTCACCTGTCTGAAAACAGCTCTCAGGAAAAAAATGGGCTTGCTTTTCCTACCCCACAACCAGTGTGGTGGAACAAAGCTTCATCTTAAGTGCCAATGAGACACGTATGAATAGTAAATCGTGCAATTTATAATTCATGATGCCTAGGAAACTATTCTAATGACACTTTCTTCTGTTTACATTCTCACCGATCATCTTGGGAGAGGGGAATGCACTCAGGATGTGACTTTGCATTACTTCCTGTATATTGTAGCATTCTTCCTTTCTAGTCTGTAAGCGCGCAGAAGGCTAAGACACAGAAACTGTGACAGGAAGGACATAAAATAAGTGTGTTGCCACATTTCTTTTCTCAGAATGTATATTGCCCCCTCCCCCACCCCCAATTAGTCTTTTGTAAGAGGGGAAACAAAAGGTAAAATACAGCATTGAAGAAGCCTCC
>NW_006399875.1:2280822-2294041 GCF_000299155.1 Elephantulus edwardii
CCATTCCATGGACTGCCAAGAGAACAAACAGGTTTTTCCAGCAGAGGATGAAATCAAGTTGCTTCCTGGATGCAAGGATTTTGAAGCCGCATCTCACATATTTTGGGCATATTGCCAGGAGAGACCAGTCTTTCGAGAAGTGCACCATGCTTGGAAGAGTGGAGTGATAGTGCAGGAGAGGAAGACCTGGAGGAGATGGATTTGATGTAGTGACTGGGGTTGGAAATGACTTGACAGTAGCAATTAGCAATTTTTCCTCTTTAATTTCATCAAATTGTATATTGTTGGTGTTAATGAGTCAATTTTTACTCATGTCCACCTATTTACACTAGAGTAAAATATTTTTCTTTCCTGTGCAGTCCTCACACTATGTTTGAATCTATCATTTCACCCACCATCACGGTCTATCTTGTTGAGATACACGTTCTTATTTATTCACCTTCTAAATAAGCGTTATCTCCTTCTCTAAGTACTAGTCAATCCTAACAACATTTGTTAAAGAATGAAAGAATATGAGAGGAAATCTCCCCACCTTCTCCTAATGGAACATTCTGGATGCATTTCTTCTAAGAAAGATGTTCTAGAAGTACATGTATATATGTATGCATTTTTGTTTTATCTTCAAGTTGAAATTTACTCATAGCTGACCCTCCAGTAGGTTTTCAGAGGCTACAAATTGCACAGGATGAGAATTGCCCATCTTTCTCCCATGGAGTAACTTGTGGGTTTGAACTGTATACCTTTGGGTTTCCAGTTATAACTAGAATGCAAAAGTAGGAGACAATGAAGAAGGAACAGTAGTGGGAAAATATGGGTTTGGTGATAGAAATGAGGCTAGAAGTCGAATGATTAAATTTTGTATTTACAATGTTTTATTCATTGCAAATATTTTTTTCTGAAAGACACAAAAGATGACTACAAGTGGACTTCACCCAATGGGCTGCATAGGAATCAGATTGATTACACTTGTGGAGGAAATTGTTGGAGAAGCTCAATATCAGCTGTCAAAATGAGGCCAGGGTCAGACTGTGCAAATATGCAAGTTCAAATTGAGGCTAAAGAAAATGAAAATAAATCCACAGGAATCAAGATATGATCTTGAAACAATTCCATCAGAATGTCATGATTGTCTTAAGAATAGGTTGGAGGCACTGAACACCAGTGATGGAAGAGTTGTGCATCAAAGAAATCATCCATGAAGAAAGCAAAAGGTCATTACACACACACAGAGGAGAAAGAAAAAAACGAAATGGATGTTAGAAGGAACCCTAAAGATTGCACTTGAACATCAAGAAGCCAAAACTAAAGGAAAACATGTTGAAGTAAAAGAGCTGAACAGAAGGTTTCAAAGGGCAGCTCAGGAGGACAAAGCAAAATATGATGGAATGTACAAAGATATGGAATTAGAGAATAGAAAGGGAAGAAGTTTCTCTGCATTTCTCAAGCTGAAAAAGCTGAAAACCAAATATAAGACTCATGTCATAATATTGAAAGATGCTATGGGCAATGTATTGAATGACCCTGAAATCATGAAAAGAAGATGGAGAGAGTACACAGAAGCATTGTACCAGAAAGAATTGATTGACACTGAAAAATTTCAGGAAGTATAATATGAACAGGGGCCAATGGTAATGAAAGAGGAAATGTAAGCTACATTGAAGGCATGGTGGGGGCAGGAAGCCCCGGGAACTGATGGGATACAAATTGAATTGTTTCAATTAACAGCTGCATCCCTGGATGCACTCACCAGTATAGGCCAGAAAATTTGGAGGAAGACTGGCCAATGGATTGGAAGAAGTTTATATTTGTTCCTATTCCCAAGTAGGATGATTCAAATGAATGTGGAAATTATCAAATAATATCATTGATATTACATATTAGCAAAATACTGCTGAAGATCATTCAAAAGTGGATGGAACAATACATAGATAGGGAATTGCCAGAAGTTCAAACAGGATTTAGAAGAGGCTGTGGCACCAAGGTTCTCATTGCTGATGTCAGATAGATCATGGCTGAAAGTAAGAGATGCCAGAAGAATGTCTATTTGTGCTTTATTGACTAAGCAACGGCATTTCACTGTGTGGATCATGACAAGTTGTGGCTGAAATTGAGAAGAATGGGAATCCCAGAGCACTGGATTGTGCTTGTGAGGAACCTATACCTGGACCAGAAGGCTCTTGTGTAAATGGAGCAGGGGAGAACGGCATGGTTTGGAATTGGGAAGGGAGTGCATCAGGATGTATTCTGTCTCCAAACCTGTTCAGTCTATATGCTGATCAAATTATCCAAGAAGCTGGACTCTATGAAGAAGAGTGTGGCATCAGGATTGGAGGGAGACTTATCAATAACCTGTGCTGTGCTGACGACACAACCTTGCTTGCTGAAAGTAAGGGGGATTTGAAGCACCTGTTGCAGAAAATCAAAGAATGCAGCCGTTGGTATGGTTTGTGTCTCAATATCAAGAAAATGAAGATTCTTACTACAGAACTGATAGGCAACATCATTAACCCATGCCCATCATCACCCCACCTTTTTGAGTCCCCACTGAATCTTTCCTAATTTCTTCAATCCCTCACTCTGCATATAACCTTGTGCCCTCAAGAATCTCTCCCCTTCCAAACCCTCAGTTCCCCTTCCCCCAACCTGTCCCCTGTGGACTTTCGTATGAATCTTAACTAGAATTCCTTCTGTTTTTATAATACTCGTCTTTCTTATGCAGTACTGTGTTGGCTCACTCAACATAATATTTCCAATCTCCCCCATGTTATGTAGTATTTTTCAAAAGCATTGCTTTTGAATGCTGCCTACTATTCCATTGTGTGAGTGTAACACAATCCCGCAATCAACTCGTTTGCTGATGGATATTTGGACTGTTTCCATTTTCTTGCTATTGCGAAAAACGCTTCTATGAATATGAGTGTACACAACTGTTTGAGTCTCAGTTCTATTATCCTCTTGGTATATTCCTAGCAGTGAAATAGCTGGGTCATGATGGATGGAGAAGAGACTGAAACTGTCAACAGCTTTATCTTACTTGGATCCTTGATTAATCCCCTTGGTACGAGCAGTCAAGAAATAAGGATATGTATTGCAATGGGAAAATCTGCAGTTAGAGACCTTTCCAAATTATTGAGGAGTAATGATGCCACTTTGAAGACAAAGATACATCTGATTCAGTCCATGGTCTTTCCGGTTACTATCTATGCATTTGAGACCTGGAAAATGAATAAAGATGACAAAATCATCTGCCTTTGAGCTGTGGTGTTGGAGAAGAGCACCGAACATCCCATGGATGGCCAAGAAAATGAACAGATATATCTTAGAGAGAATGCAGCTAGAGTCTTCTTTGGAGGCAAGAATGACAAGGCTTCACCTCACATACTTCGGACATATTGCTAGGAGGTGCTATTCCTTGGAGAGAGACATGATGTTGGGAAGGGTGGAGGGTTGGCAAAAGAGAGGAAGACCAGATGGATTGACAAGGTAACTGCTGACAATGGGCTCCTGTGTGTCGGGAAGTGTGAGGGTGGCGCAGGACAGGACTGGTTTCAGATCTTTGGCTCATAGGGTTGCTATGAGTTGTATTCAACTCGATGGCACCTAATAACAATAACCTTTGAGTGTTGTTGTTGTTGTTATGTGCCGTTGAGTCGCTTGCGACTCATAGCGACCCTATGTGCAACAGCCCTAAACTCTACTCTGACCTGTGCCAATTGCACTGTCTCTGACACACCCATCTTGATACCCCAGTTACTGAATCAATTGACCTCATAGAGGGGCTTCTCCTGCGCTGTCCCTCCACCCTCCCAAGCATGATGTCCCCCTCCAAGGACCGGTCCCTCCTTACAACATGTCCAAAATATGTTAGAGGGAGCCTCGGAATCCTTGCCTCCAGGAATTTGCCCGATTTAACCCTATCCAGGATGAATCTGTTTTCTTGGCAGTCCAGGCTACATTCAATACTCTTCTCCAGCACCACAGCTCAAAGGCATCAATTCTCCTTCTGCCCTCCCTAATCGTTGTCCAACTCTGATGCATAACAAGTGATTGCAAAGACGATGGCCTGTATCAGACACACCTTAGTCTCCAGAGAGACACCACTGCTCTTCAGTACTTTCGTGAGGTCCCTAACAGCAGACTTTCCCATCGCGATACATCTTTTAATTTCCTGGCTACTGGTGCCAAGAGTGTTGACTGTGGAGCCAAACAAACTAAAGCTGTGAATCATCTCTATCTCTTCACCATCTATCCTGATGCTGCCAATTGGTCCAGTGGTGAAAAATAACCTTTGGGTAGGCATCTGAATTCCTTAGCATTAGGACACCAGAGCTTCCTATATACACATACGCATCTTGAGTGCATGTTCAATCACTTTCGAACTGCGAAAGTTGGTGGAAAGCCTCAATATTGTAATCTTTGGCTTTTATTGTTGGGAGGTGTATTTGAGTAATAGTTGTATTATCAAATTTTCTTATACACATATGGATTTTTAAAATGTTTTTTTTTATTTTTTCATGCAATCATCCACATATCTTTCATTCATGTACATTTTTATACAATCATTCATACATATGGTGTTTTATATCATTAATTGCTATTGATTTATGCCTTATATCACTCTATCTCATCAAGTCCCCATGGCACCTCGTCTATGATTTTTTTTCCACCTTCCCCCTCTTTGGTCCAGCTTCTTCTCCCTTTCCCTTTTTCTTTGAAGAATTATACATACCCTATTCCTATTTGTTAATTTCTGGAGCCAAATAGTCCTTAGGTTAATTCTCCCTAGACGGGTCCTTTTGTGTGTATGTTCCTTACAGTGTTCATTGCATATGCATTCTATTTCTGCCCTTTTCATCCCCCATCCCACCCTCAGGCTTCAGTTACCCTGCTGTTTTCATAGTAGTGGTCTTATCCAGTACTTGTCCTCTTGTGCCTAAGATGTTTCACTCAACATAATGTCCTCTAGGCTCACCCATGTGGTGTGGTATTGATAATCCATCATTGTTCTTAAGTGGTGTACAGTATTCCATTGTGTGAATGTGCCACTGTTTCTCCATCCATTTGTTTGTGGATGGGCTTTTGGTCTGTTTCTGTCTTCTTGCTATTGTCAATAATGCTATGATGAACGTAGGTGTATATTTCTCTGTTTTTGTCTCAATTCTGATTTCCTTTGTGTTTATTCCAAGTTTAGTGAAATAGCTAGGTTGTAAGAGAATTCTGATTAATTTAAAAAGTTTCAATACATTGTTTTCCACAAAAGATCCTTCCTATTTCCTTCATCCCAGTGACTCATCGAATTGTACAACTCTATGATTACCACCACATCCCCATCCTCACCCCTCCATTTCCACCTTCCCCCCATACTTGCATCTTCATGCTCATTCTAAAATAATGGTTTTATATACAGTATTTTTCCTTGTGGGACTGAATCAATGCAATCAGCATAATGCTCTCCAGGCCCTCCCAAGTGAGGTAGGAATTTGCAAAATGATTGCTCCTGTGTGCTGCATAGCATTTTTTTAATGTGCCACAACTTCTCAATCCATTCATTTGTGGTTGGACATCTGGGCTGTTTTCGTTTTCCTGAGATGACAAATAATGCTGCTATGGACTTTAGTGTACAAGTATCCATTTGAACCTTAGTTCTCATTTTCTTGGGGTATATTTCAAGAAATGGAATAGCTGGGTCATATGGAATTTCCATGTTCAGCTTTTTGAGGAAGAGCCAAATAGCCTTCCAGAGTGGTTGTACCATTATACAATTACACCAACAATCTAAGAGTTCCTGTCTCACCACATTCTTCAACATTTGTTACTTGCTACCTATTAAACTTTGCCACTGCTACTGGAGTGAGATGGTATCTCACTGTGGTTTTGATTTGCATCTCTCTAATTACCAGTGATTTAGAACATTTCTTCATATGTCTTTTGGCCATTCAAATATCTTCCTCTGTGAAATTTTTTTTCCTTGTCTTTTGTCCATTTTGTAATTGTGTTATCAGTCTTTTTCTTGTGGAGGCCCAGGAGTATTCTATAAACTTTTGTTATGAGACCCTTTTCTGAGATGTTACCAAATATTTGTTCCCATTCAGCAGGTTTTCTTTCTCCCCTGTTGGAAAAAGTTTTTGATGAACATGGGAATTTCATCTATAGAAAGTCACACTCATCAGACTTCAGATTGTTTCTGAACTAGGACTTTGAAACTTGACCCCAGTTTGTCTTTTATGAACTTTGTGGTTTTGGGCTTTACTTCCAAGTCTCTTATCCACCTTGAGGTGAATTTTTGTGTATGGTGTGAGATGTGGATCCTGTTTCAGCTTTCTGCAGGTTGTTGTTGTTGATTGCTGTCAAGTCAAGCACGACTCATAGCAAACTTATGAACAAAAGGTCTGAACCCTTTCTATAACTATTTTCATTCATTAAAGTTCATAGAGTTTCCAGAGGCATGCTGTTTAGGAAGTGGATGCCACTTCTGTAGCTAGCAGTCCAGTTTTGCCAGCACCATTTGTTGCAGAGGTTGTCATTTCCCCACTTGATAGGTTTTATTTCCTTGTGGAATATCAGTTGACCATAGATAGCTGGGTCTCTTTCTGGATTCTCAATTCTGTTCTACTGATCTAGGTGCTTGCCATTGTATCAGTACCATGCGGTTTTTGTCACTACCACTGTGTAGTAGGTTTTAAGATCAAGGAGTGCTATGACCCCCACTTCATTTTTATTTCTCAGGAGTGTTTTTCTTATTCAAAGTCTCTTGCCTCTCCAAATAAACTCATCAATTTCCCTTTTGATCTCCTTTAAAAATGAATTTGGTATCTATATTGGGATTGCATTGAATATATAGATTGCTTTTGGTAGGATTGTCATTTTCACAATATGAATCTTCCTACCCATCAACAGAACACATTTCCCATTTCTTTAGGTCTTTTATTATACATACCTTACAAAAATGTTCTGTAGGTTGTTTTTGCAGTTTTTTAAAGGTTTTTTGTATCTCTAGTTAGAGGCACTCCCAAGTATATCAATTTATACACACATTTTTGAAGAAATACCAGACTGCCTTCAATAGTGGTTATACCATTTTGCAATCCACCAGCAGTGCATAAGAGTTCCAATCTCTTTGTATTCATGATAGATTTTGAAATATTCATGATAGATTTTGAAATGCTCTTTTGGATGGTGAACACCAAACTATTTCTTTTCAATTAACCATTTCCAGCACAGTATATCATTTACTTACTTGATTCAAAATGACCAAATAATCAGACCTCCTCATTTTACTAAATTCATAAGACATCAATCTTTATGCATTCTATTTCATTTTTTACAGCTTCAATTTTCCTAGGTTTATTCTGTGAATATTCCATGATCTAACCATTCATGGGAGTTTGCAACTATTTATTCCTACCTTCTGTCTTATCATCCAAGAGCAGCTGCATGCCCATCACTGGGTATCCATCCATCTCACTGCTATAGACTCTACTTTGAGGAGGCAGCTCTTTCTCAGTCATGTTTTGTGTGTCTTCTAACTAGAGGGGCTCATCTTCCAGCTTGATATCTAACATTGTTCTCCCATTGCCCACCGAACTTTCTGAGTCCAGTTTCAGAAGTGTGTGGTTAGTCCTGCTTCTTAGTCTATCTTGTCCTGGAAGCTCCACTGGAACTTGCCCACCCTGGGTAATCCTGCAGATATTTGCAATACTGATGCCATGGCTTCCACCACCACAGCACTATAAAGGCTACCAGAGTATGACAAACTGACAGACAAGTGGTAGAACTTGAGGAATGTGACTGACTCTTGTAATCTGAAGTTTATCCAACATGCAATCAAGATGCATGACATCTTGACGTCATAATTTGTGACCATGATGTAGGAGTTGGAAACAAAGAAGGGCTGGTAGTTGAAACCCATGGCCTTAGTGACAGAAATAAGGATAGAGATTGCACTGTAGAATTTTGCACAATGAATGATTTATTCATTGCACATACTTTCTTAAAACAAAAATGGTGACTACACACATGGGTACCACTGGATAAACCACACAAAAATCATATTGACTACATCTGTGGAGCTCTGTTGGTCTGATGAGTAAGAAGTTTTTCTTTCAACCCAAAGATAAGTGATTCAAATCCACCAACTGCTTTATGGGATAAAGATGAGCAATTTCCGTTCATGTGGTTTACAGCCTTTGAAAACCTACTGTTGGCTCAGCTTTGACTTGGTCTGACTTCAAGACAAGGAGTTTGAACTGGGCATTTTTGTTGTTGTTGCTGTTGTTTGTTTAGTTTCTGTCTGTTGAAAGAGATATTGGAGAAGTTCAATATCAGCAGGGAAATGCAGGGAAGGAGAAGCTCAATATCAGTAGTCAAAACGATGACTGTGGAACACAAAGTAAACTATTCCTATGGAAGTTCTAATTGAAGCCACAGGAAAGGAAAACAAATTTTCCAGAATCAAGTATGGCTTTGAGTGTATCCACATTGACTTGAAAATCGATCTTAAGAGTAGATTTGAAGCATTGAATACTAATGATCAAAGACCAGACGAACTGTAAACGGCATTGAGGACATTATCCAAGAGGAAAGCAAAAGGGTGTTACAAGGATAAGGGAAAATAGACAACCAAGATAAATGTCAGAAAAAACCCACGGAATCATTTCAAGAAGTAGCATATGATACATTCACACAATGGAATACTATGCAGCATGCGGGGACAATGATTTTGTAAATTACTACCTAACATGGGGGGACTGGAGAGCATTATGCTGAGTGAACTAACTCAGTCTCATAAAGGCCAATAGTGTATAAGACCATTACTGTAGAATGAGTATGAGGCTCCAAGGGGAGCGGGGAGATTAATCACAGGATAGTGCAATTTGATGGGCGGAGGGAGAGGTGGGGAAAGGAAAGGGGAAAGATCTAATGTGAAATATATATACATATAAACTTTGGAAGTAAACCAGTTGTTGTTGTTGTTATGTGCCGTCGAGTCGCTTGCAACTCATAGCGAAGGTATGTACAACAGCTCTAAACTCTGCTCTGTCCTGTGCCAATCTCACTCTCTCTGACACACTCATCCTGATTGCCCCAGTCACCGAATCAATCCGTCTCCCAGAGGGCCTTCCCCTCCTGCGCTGTCCCTCCACCCTACCAACGACCTGTCTCTCCTTACAACATGTCCAAAGTACGTCAGATGAAGCCTCACAATCCTTGCCTCCAAGGAGCCACCCGGTTTGACCCTTTCCAGGATGAATCTGTTTGTTTTCCTAGCAGTCCATGGTATCCTCAGTACTCTTCTCCAGCACCACAGCTCAAAGGCATCAGTTCTCCTTCTACCCTCCTTAGTCATTGTCCAACTCTCTGATGCATAACAAGTAAACCAGTATCAAAAAGAAAAAATACTGTTGAATTAAGAGCCATAATATTGCTTACAATGAAACAAAACAAAATGGTGGTAAAACAATGTATGTGAACTTTGTAAATAAACAAGTATATATAAAAAATATACCATATATTTTTTTAAAAATCCACAAAACAACAAACCAATGAGGAAGGGAAAAATTGAAGTCATATATAATCAAGAACCAATAGTTCTGAAGGAGGGAGATCAAGCGCACTGAAGGCATTCACAAAAAATATGGCCCCAGGTATTGATAGACTACAAATTGAGGTGCTTCCTGAAACAGATGCAACTGAGGATATGTTCACCATGTCCTGTCAACAAATACTGAAGATAACTATTTGACTAACTGACTAGAAGAGATCCATAGTCTCATTCCCCAAAAAGGTGACCCAAAAGAATGTGATTTAAAAAAAAAGAAGAATGTGATTATCAAATAATATCATTAATATCACATGCAAATATAACCTTGCTCAAGATTATTTTAAAAAATGGCTGGAACAGTACATAGAGAATTTCTATAAATTCAAGATAAATTCAGGTCCTGGGAACAACATTGTTGATATCAGATGGATCTTGGCTGAAAGCAAAGAATACCAGAAAGATATTTATTTGTGTTTTATTAACTATTCAAAGTCATTTGACTTGATTTAGATCGTTAACAAATTATGGCTAACCTTGAGAAGAATGGAAACTTCATAATATTTAATTGTGCTTGTGTGAAACTTACACATAGACCAAGAAGTAGTTGTCCAAACAGAACAAGGAACAGCTGCATATTTTAAAATCAAGAAAGGTATGCATCAGGGTTGTATCCTTTCTCCATACCTATTCAATCTGTAGGCTGAAAAAACATTAGAGAAAAGTGGATTATATAAAGAAGAATGTGGCATCAGGATTGGAAGATGACTCATTAACAACCTGTGTTAAATATACAACAATCTTGCTGTCTGAAAGTGAGGAGGACTTGAATCAGTGCATAAAATCAAAGTTTACAAGCACTTACTGCAAGATATTAAAGCTTTCAATATGGATTACATATCAACATCCAGAAAACCAAAATCCTCTTCACTGGACCAAGAGACAACATCATGATAGTAACAGAGAAGATAGAAGCTGTGTTTATGATTTTCATTTCACTTGTACCCATAATCAATAGTAGTTAAGAAATCAAAAGATATGTTTAGAATGTCTGCTGTCAAGAATCTTTACCAAGCGATAAAGAGTAAGGATGTCAGTTTAAAGACTAAGGTGAACTTGATCCCAATTTTTATACTTTCCATTGCTTCCAACCTATCTGAGACTTGTATAATAAATAAAGAAGTCCAAAGAAGAATTGATAACTTTGAATTGTGGTGTTGGCTAAGAGTTCTGAATATTCAGTGAAATGTCAAAAGGACAAACAAATCTGTCTTGAGAGAATTACAGCCAGAGTGCATTTTACTGTTCTGGTGAAATCCCACATCACTTGCTTTGTCTATCTTTTCACTTGGCACCAGTCCTGAGAGAAAGACGTCATCCTGTGAAAGGACTGGTCAGTGGAAGAAGATGACCTTAAATGACATCAACTGATAGAGTGACAATAACAGCAGACATGTGGGAGATGATGAGATGGTGAAGAGAAACAGAGATCATGAGGCTGATGCTGGGGTAGGGCAAGCCTCTGATCTGTTAGTCGATGTATTGTTCTGAGTAATGGCTGATAGTTAATAACACTATAGGTTTACCAACAACATAATGCAAAGGTATCAATTCTTCTGGTTCCCCTACTCATAATTCAGCTGTCACAATAAATTTGTAAGTCATTACCTAACTTGGGAGGGACTGGAGAGCGTTATGCTGAGTGAACTAACTCAGTCCCGCAAGGACTGATATTGTAGAAGACCGTTACTGTAGAATGAGTATAAGGATCCAGGAGGGGTGGGAGAGCTTGAAGCAGAGGGATGTGGATGTGCAGGGGGAAAGGGGATTAGTCACTGGGTTGTGCAATTTATTGGGGGAGGGTGGAGAGAAATTGAAAGGACTTGTTTGAATTTGTATTAAAATTTTGTAAATAAACTAGTGAAAAAATGAAAACAAAACAAAAAAACCCCACAATGTCTAGGAAAGATTGTATGAAACACAGTGTGAATTAAGAGAGTATGAAACACAATGTATATGCATTTGTATGGGAAGAAATATGAAATTTTAAAAATGGAAAAACATAATGCCTTGTGTCTGAGGCACCTTGTTTCTCAAAGAGTATATGCTGTTGTAGTTTAGTGCCTTCGAGTGGGAACCAACTCATAGCCGACCCTCAAGGAAGTGTTCTGAGGCTGTAAATCACATGGGAGGAGATTACTCAGCTTTACTCCACTAAGAAACTGGTGAATTTGAACTACCTGCCATTGAGGTGGTAGAGCAACGCCTTATCCGCTATGCTACCAGATCTCCTTTCAAAGGATTGCTGTTGTTTTTAGGTGTCTTCGAGTTGAATACCACTCACAGTGACCTTATGAACAACCAACCTGAGCCCTGCTCTCTCCTGTGCCATCTTCATCATCTCTGAGACTCTAGAGCCCGCTGCTCAAGTCTCTGTGTCAGTTCATCTCATTGGGAGTCTTCTCCTTCTCACATTACCCATCTTTCCAAGCATGATGTCCCTGTCTAAACTATGAAAGATGAAGCTGCACCATCTTTACCTTCAAAGAATATTCTGTCTGCACTTTTTCTAAGATTTTATCAGTGCGTTGGGGTTTTTGTTTTGTTTTTGATATTTTGGCAATCCGTAGGCTATTCAGAACTCTTTTCCAGCACCACATCTTAAAAGCATCAATTCTTCTGACATCCATATTAATTTTCCAGCTCTATTATATAATTCTGAGAGTATTAATGCTTTACTGTTGGAGAAATACTTTGGATACCTCTGCAGAGTCTTTTTTAAAATAAATTTTCATTTTATGTTGGATGCTCACAAACTTCACATGCATTGTTTTCTCACTGAATTGTTCCCATTTCCATTACCCACCCCCCACCCATCAAATTGTGCTATCATTACTCCCCTTGTCCATTCTCACCTGTTTGCCCATCCCCTCCTCTCCTTGAATCCTCATACCTGTTTTACTAGTTAATCTTCTATTTTTCAAGAATTATTTTATACAGTATTTGTCCTTATGGGACTGAGTGAGTTCAGTTAGCATAATGCTCTCCATTCTTTCTAAAATTATGTAGTAAGTTTCACAATCATTGCTCCTGCATGCTATGTAATATTCTATTGTGTAAGTGTACCACAATTTCTCAATCCATTCGATTGTGGTTGGACATTTGGGCTCTTTCCATGTTCTTGTGATGGTGAATAATGCTGCTATGAACATTAGAGTACACTAATGTTTGTGTCTCATTTCTAATTTTCTTGGGGTATATTCCAAGCACTGGAATAGCTAGATCTTAACCTCAAAGTCATTGAAGAAATTGTTTTCTATATCCAAAAGCTCTAGGAAGATTTTGTGACCTAGTGGGAAGAGCTTTGCTTTGTTAATCCAAAAGCAGGTAGTTTAAACCCACCAGTTACTTAGTGCATGAAAGATGGCACTTGATCTTTAAAGCCTTGATCTTTACAGCCTCTGAAAACATGCTGTATGTTCAGCTGTCAGTTAATTCTGACTTGACGGCAGTAAGAGGCAGAGAGAGATATAGACCATCTATTACATAGTGGGGGAAATGAAACCCTGAATTTGCACACACCCTCAGAATCTTTAGAAACCAACAGTCAATGGATCAAAAATAATTGTTTGATATGGAATCACTTCAGGAAATGTTGTTGTTGTTATGTGCCGTCGAGTC
>NW_006399875.1:2294141-2295107 GCF_000299155.1 Elephantulus edwardii
TACTCATAGCTGACCCTCCAGTAGGTTTTCAGAGCCGCCTTATGATTTCAAATGATACTTAGTCATTTATACTTAGTCATTTAACTGCTCTGGTCCACATCTGTTCCCTTCTTTATTTTCTTTGTACTGGTCTTTGATGATCCTAGCTAGCTTTGAAATCAAAGGCCACTGCAAAGGGGATGGAGAGGAGAAGAGGTGGAGAGTGGAGCTGAAAGAGAAAGATAGGCACGGCTTTACACAGGTATGTTGTTGCTGTTATGTGCCATCAAGTCACCTGCAACTCAGTGATCCTGTGTACAATAGCTCTGAATCATGCCCTGTGATAAGCCAGTGTCACTATTGTCTCTGACACACAGGTACGGGGGCCCTAAAAAATAGGCTCAGCACATCTTTCTAGAGAGGAAGATATTAATTTGGGGCAAGAATTTAAGGATTAGTATGGATGTGTCAGAGGCAATGAGATTGGCACAGGATAGAGCAGGGTTTAGGGCTGTTGTACATAGGGTCACTATGAGTCGCAAGCGACTCAACGGCACATAACAACAACAACAACAATAATTAAAAATTGTTGCTGTTGTTGATTGCCTTCAAGTTGAACACGACCTATAGTGACCTTGTGAATAAAATGCCTGAAGCCGCTCTACAACTATCAACATTTATCAAAGTTCATAGAATTACCAGAAGCATGTTATTTAGGAAGTGGATGCCACTCAAAAAAAAAAAAAAAAGGTTCCCACAGTTGGGACCCTGATCTAGACCCTGATCTAGACCAAGGAACGAAGTTCATACAGTTTAGAGCAGAAGAGGTAATGTCTTAATTCAGGTCTCTGGTGACAAAACAAAGTTTTCTATGCTCCTGATCCAGGCCTTTACAATTACTTGTTATGCATCAGAGAGCTGGACAATGACTAAGGAGACAGAAGTAGAATCAATGTCTTTGAGTTGTGATGCTGGAGAAGAGTGTTG
>NW_006399875.1:2301738-2306738 GCF_000299155.1 Elephantulus edwardii
GTAGTTTCCACACTCAGTTGGGTCACCTTTCTTTGGAATGGGAACAAATATAGATCTCTTCCAGTCAGTTGGCCAAGTGGTTGTTCTCCAGATTTCTTGGGACAACTTGGTGAGCACATCCAAGGCAACATCTGTTATCTGTAATACTTCAATTGGTATACCATCTATTCCTGGGGCCTTATTTTTTGATATTTCCTTCAAAGCAGCTTGAACTTCTTCCTTCATCACCCTAGGCTCTTGCTCATATGTTATTTCTTTAAATTCCTCTGTATCTGCCAATTCCTATATAATGACTCAGAATATTCCTTCCATCTTCAGGAAATAATAATACTAAAGCAAGAGCACTCCGTACTGATTACATTAAACAAAAAATATAGGCCCCGGGAATTGTAACAGAGCATCAATTGAGGTGTTTCAGCGAACAGATGGAATCCTGGTCATAGTCACTCCCCTAGGCCAAGAAATTTGGAGGGGAGCTACCTGTCCAATAGGCTATAAGAGATCAATATTTATGTCCATGTGAATTAAAAAAAGTTATCTAGCAGAATGTGGAAATGATTGAACAATATAATAGATAATCCTTTCAAGTAAAATAGTGCTCCAGATTATTTGAAAGTCCTTAAAGGAGTCCATAGACAGGGAAGTTCCAGAAGTCCAAGGCAGAGTTAGAAGGGAGTGTGGAACAAGAGGTTCACTGCTAATGCAGGTGGGTCTTGACAGATATCATAGAATTTCAGAAAAATGCTTACTTGTGTTTTAGTGTCTAGGCAGGGGCATTCGACTTTGTGGATTAGAGCAAGTCATGGATAAATTTAGGTGGGTAGGGATTACAGCATATTTACTTGTGTCCATGGAAAATCTTTTCATGAACCAAGAAGCTCATTTGAACATTAGAAAAGGATCCTAAATGGTTTGAAAATCAGGATCTGTGTGTGTCAGGTTTGTATTCTTTCACTATATCTATTCATTTTTGTATGCTGACCAAATGATCTGAGGGAGAAGATTGTGAGGTAGGGATTGGAGGAAGACTCATCAATAACCTGCGATGTACAGATGACACAAACTTGTTTATTGAGAGAAAGAAAGACTTAAAAACATATTGAAGAAGATCAAAGAGTAGTACAGCCTTCAGTATACATGAATGTTAAGAAAAAAAAAATACTCAAAACTGGACCAATGAGAAACATTCCTATAGATGGAGGAAAAGATCTGTGCTGTTGAATATATTAACTAGACCCACAATTTTCATCCATGGAAACTTGATTCAGGCCACAGTCTTTCCAATCACTTGCTCTGCAGCTGAGAGCTAGATAGATGCTCAGGATGACAGAAGAAGAATAGATGCCTTGGAGCTGTGGTGAAGAGTGCTGAACATCCCATGGACTACAAAAAAAACAAAACAAAACAAAACAAAACAAAAACATACAAACAAAAACAACAACAAAAAAAACCCGAATCAAAAAACAGCTACATTTTGGATGAAGAGCAGACAGAGTGCTCCTTAGAGGCAGACGTGTTGAGGCTTTGCCTTTCATACTTTGGGCATGTTGTTGCTAAGAGAGGTGACTCTGTGAAAAAGGAACAGCATGCTTGGAAAGGTGGAGAGTCAGCAAAAGAAAGGAAGACCCTCAGAGAGATGGACTGACAGACATAGCGACTGCAGCAAGGAGGTCAAGTTGCTATGAGTCATGTTGTTGTTGTTATTATGTGCTGTAGAGTCGCTTGCGACTCATAGAGACCCTATGTACAACAGCCTTAATCCCTGCTCTATTATGTTCCAATCGCACTGTCTCTGATACACCCATCCCGATTATCCCAGTCACTGAATCAATTCACCTCATAGAGGGTCTTCCCCTCCTGCGCTGTCCCTCCACCCTCTCAAGCATGATATCCCTCTCCAAGGACCAGTCCCTCCTTACAACATGTCCAAAGTATGTCAGATGAAGCCCCAGAGTCCTCACCTACAAGAAGCCACCCGGTTTAACTCTTCTCCAGCAGCACAGCTCAGAGTCACCAATTCTCCTTCTATCCTCCCTAGTCATTATTGTCCAACTCTCTGATGCATTACAAGTGATTGCAAAGACCATGGCCTGTATCAGACACACCTTAGTCTCCAAAGAGACACCATTTTTCTTCAGTACATTGAAGAAGTCCTGTTAGCAGACTTTCCCATTACAATACGTCTTTTAATTTCCTGGCTACTGGTGCCAAGAATGTTGACTATGGAGCCAAGCAAACTAAAGCTGTGAACAATCTCAATCTCTTCACCATCGTATTGGTCATACTCAACTCAAAAGCACCCAACCACAATGACGGCAAATACTTCCACAAATCTACCACTGAAAATCATGGAGCACACTACTACATTGACAAATAGGAGGTCCTCAAGAGTTGAAACCCACTTGGTGATGAGTTTTTGATGCAGTAAAGAACACTGGTCAGAATCTCAGCCTCTCTCTAAAATGCCAAGGATGATGTTAGCTCTGCTGGATGAAGCCCCTCTCCTTGATTACTTATCAAGATCCTGTTCTTTGTATGTTGAGTCCTGTTACTTTAACAAGCATGGATACTGATTCACTTTTTATTTTCTAGCTTGAGAAGGAAGTGTTCTTATGCGGTGAAGTTTTGACCTCACGATAAACTAACAGCAGGGTCCTGCCAGTTCAAGGAGAAATCCCGATTTTTTGTTGGTTAATAATAGATTGACAACAAATGGATTATTCAGTCTTGAGCAGTGTTATCCTATGATCCGTCTGTTGTTGAGATCCTCTTTTGGGAGTCCTGGGCCCAATTTAGCTTCAGAGCTTTCTTGGGATTGATTTATTCCCCTGTCTTTGCCTCCTTGCTTATGGGACTTCACACATGTTCTCAATCTCTTAGCAAATTAAAGAATTCAAGGTGGATAATGTACACGTGTCTTCTTGTCTTCTTTCCTGGAATGTGCTTAGATAATGAAATGATGGCTCCTTTGGAACAGGAGCAATTACTGTGGTTAGTCTTGATGTTTATATTTTGCGTTCTCTCCTTTCCTGGGCTCCGTTCACTCATTGCTGCCCCCACCCCCTCCTTACTCACTCTCCTTACTTCTCAGCAGTTAACAAACCACCTCTGCTTGCCCTCCTTCGTCTTCATCCCTCCTCTGTTGGTTGAGATAATACTGTGGACAGTTGAGCTGGACTTATCTTCACTTGCGCCTCTTTTAAAGCATCATTTGCCCTGTGGCTAATTGTGCTGATGGTCTTGTGAGCAGCAGAGGCCTGTGTGCAAGGAGAGACTGGCCCTGGCGGGGTTTGATGACCTCCTTGCCAGCAGGGGTGAGGGTGGGGCTAGTTTGAGTCTGTCCTGGGCTGTTTCAAGGAGCCATTCTCACCCTGTACCTTTCTTTTAAATTTTATTGCGGTTTGCCTACAAAATCCGTATGCATTGTGTTCCATACTTTCCTTCATCCACAACATCCTCCTCCAAACCTGACACAGCTGACTCTATACTTCTTGAGCTTTTATTTATTTTTGCTCCTCTTTATGTTTTCAGACTGTAGATCCAAACAAATGTTGTGACTGAAGTGAAGATTGGCTTCAAAATAAGAACAGGATGAGGCGCGTGAGAGACAGGGACAGAGACACAGGAAGAGAGACAGAGAGTGCTATGCTCTGTCTCTAATGCTGCTGCTGCTGTTATTGTTATGTGCCATCTAGCAGACTGTGACTCATAAGGACCCTCTGAAAAACAGCTCTGAACCTGCCCTATCCTGAGCCAAACTTACCATCTCTGGTGCACCTGACCCTTTGGCCACAGTAACTGTGCCAGTCTATCTCATCCAAGGTCTTCCTATCCTGCACTGACCCTTTCAAGCAGGATGTCCTTCTTCAAAGGTCTGGCTCCTCCTGGCAACATGCCCAAAGTATATGAGACGGAGTTTCAAAATTCTTGCCTCCAAGGAGCAGACTGGTTTCACTAGTTAACCTTATAATTGAAGGCAATAAAGCCATTTCCCTGGGCTTCACTTTTCTCACCTGAAAAATGATGTACACCTGCTCGGTATCTCCTGACAACATCATGGGGATAAAAGTAAATTGTTAAGGGGCAAGTTCTCTGACCCTCAAAGCACAGACAGATGCTGAGATTAGCAGGATACCAACACAAGTAGCCTCTCTGCTTCTTAGGTATAACTACCACCACCAGCTCCCTCTTACCCCAGGGCTTCAGCCTGCTAGTTTTTCCAGCAAGGTGAGGGTCGCCAGAGGCCTGTTTGCACCATCCAGCTGGCTTGAGTGGACTGCCGGAAGGAAATGCTGGCTTCCATCAATGATGTGGAAGGCAGACAAGACTTGAGCTTCCAATGACCCATCTAAGGCATGCGTCTAGACTTCAAGGAGTCTGGTACACATTTTCCACTGCATATCCTTTCATGTACTTCCAGAAGCTGTGTCCTAGTTCTCCATTATTTAGGAAAAGGGAACATTTACCTTTTTTACTGTCATTTCTATGGATCACAGTTTCCTTATTTCTTTAGAAAGCCAAGCAATTACCAGACTCAAGTTGGCTTCAACTACGATTTATTGCACCATTACGGGACTTACTCTCTTATGACTTTGCCTCTTCATTGATTATACACAAAAGTCAAGTTGACAACCTATAAGAATGAGAATGCACTTAGCTCCCGCCTCTCCCCACGTGATCAGTTTTTTCTTTTGATATTTCTCATCTCCATATTTCTCTAGGGTTGTCCTCACTTCTTTCCTGGAAACCATGGCTCCATCTTTCTATTCATTATGCAGATAAAATCACAGCTTGTGCATTGCTGACATGAAAGACGGGCTTGTTGTATTGATTCACTGCAACACAACTTACTAATGGAAACACAGACCGTAGCCTATCAGGACTCCTTGCTCTGAAGTCCTGGTGAGTCGTGCCTGAAGTTTTTGCAAAAATCAATGGGAAATAAAAAATATCTTCAGGAAGGAGATAAATATATGGACATACACATTTATTATACAAAT